>NC_056739.1:383190037-383217537 GCF_019279795.1 Protopterus annectens | reverse complement strand
TATGTCTTTGCAATGCAACTGTCTAACCTGGCTGAACTGTCCCTACTTAGACGCTATTTTCTCATTTCCATCTCCTCACTCTAGCCTCCATCTTGTGACCTAAATTGACATTTCCATTATCATTCCTCTTATACTTATTGTACAGTACTATAAATAACCTCAATAATCTATACTGAAAATATGTATGTCAGCATGCAGCATACACTATATCACTAATAACTTTATGTGCAAGGACTGCCCATTTTAATAGGTTATACTATTGAAAATTACACCTACTAGATAGGATAAATATAAAGTGCCTGTCTGTGACTCCTAGAAAATCGTGCCTCACTATTTATTGTCAACTTTTAACATAGTTCTTCTAAAGTCTACGTCACTATAGTCAATATTGTATAGACTTCTTAGGGGAGACTTATGCCTGGCTTACAGAGCAATTTCCAACCCAAACCTAATGAATTTGATGCACAGTCATAAATCAAATGGGACTAGAGTTACCTGTTCCTGGAACCTAAATATGGTCTGTGACTTGAATAGGACATGTTGGAGGGACAGATTTGTCTCCCAGTGACTGACATATCTTTGAAATAGGCTGCCAATTCATGTGAAGCAGAGCACCTATATGACACTGTTCAAAAGGAACATGTACAAGTGGAATGGGCACCAGAAATTCTTACTGGGATAGTGCCCATAAACCTTCTGGACATGGACATTCATTACTAAATACAATCCTGGGTATTAACTAGATTATCTATGGTATTACATTGGAATTAAATGGTTAGACTTGAAATGACCTCCGGGTTGATAGCCTAGTAACCTCCTATGATCCTATGCTGCTCTTAGAACTACTAGAAGGATCTATGCCATTTTTAGAAATCTTATGCATGTTGTGATGATGTGAGGTAGTGCTATGCCAGAGAGAGTAGGGCAGTGCATGTGTAACATATGCCAGCATATCTAGCTGGAGTTTTTTAAAGAATTATATGTCATTTGAATATCAAACTGATTTGTGAAGGTGCTTCTGTTGAAATGTATTTATAAATCTGCTTGTGTTAAAAATGTACCAAAAGTGGGTCCTGCTGGACAGAAAAGAAATACACCTGTAAGCCAGAGTGCATTGTAACTGTTGAAATGAATACATATTGTAACAGAAGATACTGGAAGAGAAGAGGTTAGTCTCAGTTCAGCTAACTTGGAAAACTAGTCTGAAATACAGTTACCTGGTTTAGGCCATAAAGAGTGTATCTTAGAGTTCTGACTGCAGCCAGAGACAAAATGTTTGTGAAAACCAAGACTAGGAGTCCTACTTGCGACCCAGGAAGGGTGGAAGTTTTTGAAATGGTTTTATAGTTTTCAGATGCTATAGAACATCTTAGCAAATCCTTATGTGTGTATGGTGACACATATGTGCTAGATTCTGGTTCAGGTTCTAGTAAACGGGGTAGTGTGGGAACCAGAAGTCAGGTGACCAGGTGTATGTGATGTCATTCTGTAATCCAGTACAGAAATGATGTTTTAATACTAGATAAGACAGAAGTCTCAGAGCAGTCTGTTTATGAAACCTGACAAAGAAGGACCACTCACCCACTTCATCTTATCTTGCTGTAGTAAGTAACCAGGAGTAGTAATTCTTTAGGTCATTCAGGAAAATATAGTCAGAACCTGAACCAGAATCTAGCACATATGTGTCACCATACACACACATAAGTTATTTTACATTAAGAAGGTTCGTGGTCTGCACTCTTGTGGGAGAAGAGGCTGGACTCTGCCCTTCTGAGCTGGGAATTTCTGGTTAAAGGTTTATAGTGCCTGAATATTTGAACTGTATCTTACTGAAATTGGTACACCTTGTTCGCTGTAGCATAGACTAGATCCAGGCCTGCTGAATCTAGCTTTGTTTATATGCTTGTTGTTTGTTTGCTTGTTATTTCTCTGGAATGCTCCTGTGGATCACTAGTGATATCTGCATTGCTTACTGTACTTATTTCCTTGTTTCACTTGAAAGAAAGTTACTGTTTGTCGTTTTTGCATTTAAGTTACCTGTAACACATTGCACTTAAGTTACCTGGCACTTGCTCACTAAAGCAATTATATAAGTCAGCACTAAAAATTAAAAGCACTACACCCTCACTCCCCACTGGCCCTTGTTTTCAATTATAAAGGAATTCCCAATATTATTCTAGCATGTCCAAAGGTCAGTTGTCAATCTCCTCTCTGGTCCAGCTGGTGAATCTGGGAATCTTGAGGCAATGTTACAACTGCCTCATGTACACAGACAACCCTCTCCTCCTCCCAACAAATTCCAACACATGTGAGACATGCAACCATATAGCCAAACTGGAGGCTAAGCTCTCTCAACTCAGTACTGGCATAACCAGTCAGGAGGAGAAGGAAACCACACTCACTACAATTCCAGTCTCACATAGACCTACCACGACAGCAAACCAAACACATAATCACACAAAACATACTCGGAGGCTCTAAATAAAGATCTGCCTAAGCAGCAGAGACCTCCAAAGCAGACACCCAAGCAACCGCTACCCCAAAACAAAACACGTGCAACACATATCTCACAAAGCCAGTGTGCCAAACAGTCACAGCCCTTAAGACTAAACAACACACCTGATACACTTGTAATAGGTGACTCTATCGTCAGGCACACTGACGTCCCGCTCACCAGGCTGAACAAGGAGAGGGTCACGGTGAGCAGCCTGTCGGGCGCTAGGATCCACCACATAACACAAGCACTCAGGTCACTCCAAGGCAAGTACAAATATGACTCAGTCATTGTCCATGCTGGTGTGAATGACCTGAGACGTATCTCCCTGGACTACATGAAAAGAGACATAGAGGAGCTCTCTGAGCATGTAGCTCAGGCCGGTATGGCCCTGACCTTCAGTAGCATCTTACCCTCACCAAGAATGATGCCACAATATGAAGACAAGATGATCAATTTCAACAATTGGCTTAAGTACTGGTGTCATTCAAAGGGGATCCAATGCCTGTCAGCTTGGGATGATATGCTCGACAAGCCACGATTCTTCGCTAGGGACGGCTTGCACCTGTCACCCCTGGGCTTTCGGATATTGGCAAAGGCTCTTGCTACCCCCATAGTGCCTTTTTTAGGCAAGGCTCAAAAGACAAACCCACCTCCATAGGTATCACAAGGGATAAGAAACTAAGAGTAATGCTACTCAATGCCAGAAGTCTAAACCTCAAGATGCACGCACTCGAAACTCTCCTTAGCATGGAGAACATTGATATCTGTACAGTAACAGAAACCTGGTTCAGGGCTCCCGAGAGCACCCCAGCACTACCAGGTTATACCTCATACCATGCTTTTCGGCCCCAAAACCTGGACCGAACCACAAAATGAGGGGGAGTATCGATATTCATCAAAGATACCCAAACCTCCAGGTTGGTGGCAAAGCACGAAGCATCAGAGACTATCCATGTGCAACTAACAGTGGGTAAAACTGCCTTCCAGTTTATAGCCTGCTACAGACCACCCTCCCAAACCCAGGAACCCCACTCGGCCTTCCTGAGAACACTGGAAAATATGAAGGTCTCTCCAAACACCATTATATTGGGCGACTTCAACTACCCAAACATAGACTCGGAGCATTACTCTAGCTCCAACACCCTATCCCAAAGGTTCCTAGAATTTATAAAGTCTAATGCTATGGAACAACTTGTTACCACTCCCACAAGAGGGGAAAACATACTGGACCTGATCATCACCAACATGGGGACTCTATGCTCTAGACCAGAAGTGTATCCCTCACTGGTAAGATCAGACCATAAACTAATCTCACTGGATATTCACATCCCGACCCCACCGCCTGCTCAGAAAACCACAGTGAAAAACTTCTCTAAAGCAAATTTCACACTCCTCAAAACAGAGGTGGAATCCTTCAAAGCCCCCGGGCCTGTGGAAAATACGGCCCAGACTGCAGAATCCTTTATAAACGCATTCTATGAACACCTTCAGGAATGCATGGATCATGCGATCCCAAATAAAACCAAGACCCAATCCTCCAAAGGCAGACGTCCTGTCTGGTGGACCCCAGCCATAAACAAATTATACAATAGAAGGAGGAAGCTACTAAATGATAGAGCAAAATCCCAAAAAGGGAAGGCATCACTGATCAGTATTAGCAAAAAACTACGGGCACTCATAAAATCGTCTAAGGCCAGCTTTGAGAGAAAAATTGCACAGGACACTAAGGATAATCACAAGGCTTTCTTTAGTTATGTTAGGAACCTGGGTGGTAATTCCCAGATATGCTCAGAATTAGTCCAAAATGACAAAAAATACATCGAACCCACAGACATTGCCAACATCCTAGCTGACAGGTTCAGCACAAACTTCTCCCCACCAAAAGGGCAAATATCTATCCCAGTAGAGTGCTGCCCCTCTGACATCTCAGATGCTCAGGTAAGAGCCGCCCTCTCCAAAGCAAAAAACACAGCATCAATGGGACCAGACAGTGTCCCGGGCTGCGTCCTACATGAACTCCAAGAAGAGCTAAACCCAAACATAAAACTACTGTTCAATCTCAGCCTTACTACAGGATATGTGCCCAAAGAGTGGCGTACAGTAACAGTGGTCCCTCTCCATAAAGGTGGTGCCTCAACGGATCCTGGAAACTATCGCCCCATAAGCCTGACTAGCTTGGTCTGCAAAGCTATGGAAAGGATCATCATGGACCTCATAAATAAAGATATTGGGGACCTACAGACACTGGATCCTACCCAGTTCGGCTTTGTTAAGGGCAGATCCTGCCTCTTAAACCTGGTTGATTTCTTTGAAACAGTCACCAAGGCCATTGACGAGGGAAGGTGGTCCACACAGCCTACCTGGACCTCGCAAAAGCCTTCGATATAATACCCCACTCAGGCATTATAGATAAGCTCACCAGCTTAAATATAAACCCCTATGTCACTAGATGGATTGCAAACTGGCTCAAGGACAGAACCCACATGGTTAGAATTGCTGGAGCCATGTCAGACTCCAAACTAGTTACAAGTGGTGTCCCACAAGGCTCAGTCCTGGGACCTCTCTTGTTCGGTATATATTTCTTGGAGGTACAGGCCAACACGGAAGGACTGTGGCTGACCAAGTTCGCAGATGACTGCAAACTGGGTGCCATAATCGAGTCTCCAGCTGACTCAAGCATCCTCCAAAAGGGCCTCATAGAAACAGACAACTGGTGCCAGAGCCATGGCCTCAAGTTAAATGCCAAAACGTGTATAGTCATCCCCTTTGGCAAAAACAAAGTGCCCACAAATTACCACATAGGTGGTAATCCATTAAGTACAGAAGAAGTAATTAGGGACCTGGGGACCCAAGTTGATAGCAATCTCTCATTTGACAACCACGTGGCCAAAGTGGTTAGAAAAACATTTTATATAGCCCACCTAATCATGAAGGGATTCACATCTAGATCAGGGAAGGTCATCGTGCCTCTTTACTCATCCCTCATCAGGCCCATAATTGAGTACAATGCCCCTTTTGGGATGTACCTTACCAGACACCTGCAGCAACTGGAAAGACCCCAAAAGTACCTCACCAAGAGGATCAAAGGGCTCAAACAGATGCCATATGCTGCCCGGTTAAAGAAACTCCAGCTCTACTCAGTGGTATACCTCCTGTTCAGAGGCGATCTGTGCCTGACGTATAAAGCCATGCCCAACCCGGAATTAATGGACATGCTGCACCTCAGAAAATCCAAATCCCATCGAGCTACGCGCTCGAGAGACTTGAACCTCAGCACTGAAATAAATAGGACATGCTGGAGGGACAGATTCTTAACCCAAAGGCTCCCTTCACTCTGGAATAAAATCCCAGTCCAGGTTAGGCAGAGTCCCTCATTGACTCTCTTCAAGAGGAATCTTGATGAGTGGATGGGAGATCGTAGGTTTACCCTGGGTATCACTTCTGTGTCACTGTTAGACAGAGGCACAGTATACTAACCTCGAAAAAGGGCATAGCAAAATAAATTTAAAAATGGGTGGCGAAAGCCAAACACATTCTGGCTAGGCTTATAAATGCCCTAGGGCCGATAGCCTAGTATGAACCTATGAACCTATTAGTTAAGTGTTGTTTTTCTGCAGCTGTGTGAAACTATCCATCTGTGTTATTGTTAATATTTCCTGTGATGAAATTCTGGTGTTTATTGTAAATACATATTTAGCATTTTTATGTGTTTTTTTATTTTATATTAAATATATTTACATTTTTTATTGTTGCTGGTCATTTAGAGAATATTTTAACCTTTGAGAGTAGCATTAACTTTACTCAGTATAATTGAGTACCCTTGTAAGAGCCTTAGAGTAGCTAAGTGGAACTACCTATAGCTTGGGGAGAGGTGATACAGCTAGTAAATCCATGTTAGCCATTCCCAGGTATGTGTGTTTGTGTTTGAAATTGAAATCTCAAAGAGAGTATGTGTGTCAGTTACTTGGAACAGGGACAGAGAGAACTGGTTTCTGCAGAGAGAAAGGTGGAGTCTTATTTGGGGCCTGGAGAGGAAAACAGGCCCAGGACTGAGTGTGCTCCCTGTGTGCTCTTAAGGGAAATTGTGCTTGGTACAGAAACTGCATCTGGAAGTAATGTGTGTATCAAATATCTGTTCCAAGTGAATGTCCCTCACCGGTGGCAGTGGTGAAGATTGAGGCTCCTTGATTACTGGCCCATGGGATGGATGTCACACACATGTTTAACAGTAATGTAGTATCTTAGGCTATCTCTGGGTGTAGCAAGTAGTAAGCTGCTGTCAGTTAGAATGATGCTTGGCTATTTTATTTGACATTGTTACAACTGAGCTGCCTTACATTCAGTGTCTTATGTGCGACTGTATACTGTAGAGCTTCTGTCTCTCCAGACCTCCACTGAAAAAGGGGCAAGTAAATATGGAGACAATGCAATTTAGTACATTAGTAGTGGATTGCAACAGATGTGTGGAAATGAATATTGCAGCTTCATTCACTGTCCACAATGTCTAGGAATCTCCTCCCTATAATGAAGGGCATCTTATTTCCCAAATTTTAGGCAAAATGAAAAAAATACCTCTCCAAAACTGCAAAATGCAAATACTTACATCCAAATTACATGATCCAATTTCCCTCACCATCTCAGCTTCATTCACCTTAACCCTTTATCACTGCAGAATAATTTCCTCTGTTATTTCACCCCAATCCCTCATCTCTTCACTGTCTGCCTTCCATTCACACACCCATTTCAACTTTTACCCTAACCATTCCCTACCTTTCTTATCCACCCACTTCTCCTCTATCCCACTGCTTGTTGCAATTCCAGCTATACTTTTGTTATCTAAATACCCTCCCTTCTATCTGCTATTACCCCACAGGTCTAATGTTCCATTTGCCTAATTATAATTCTGGGACAATTTCTGTATTTCTCTTTGAAGTTTTATTGTCTATAAATACTAGATATTTTTTTAATTCTCTAAATACTGTTTTATCTTCATAGTTGTTTAATGTTAGCCATGTATTCCTACTTTTTTTAAAAACAATTTCTTTACTTTCCTCATGGCCTGAAAATGGCCCAACTATATCAGGCTTTATTCCCTATTAACCAATTTAAAATAAATATAAAATGTATAGGATGACAACTGCTCCAGAGATAGATCTTGGCATCCATACTGAGAACAAATAGTTTGTAGTACATGGAGCTTTACACACACACACACACGCGCACACACACACACACACACACACACACACACACACACACACACACACACATGCACACAGAGAGAGAAAGTATTGAAGCATAAAGTGTTTACTGGCTTTAAAACAAAATGCTTATCAAAAGGACAGCAGCATACCTCTCAACTTCTTTGCTTAAGAATTGTGGACAAATCCAAAAATTATATGGGCAAAGGATCAAAATCAGAGATAATGTTTAAATAAAAAAAAAAGTTTTGCCGCAAAATACAGTTGTACAAGATATTAATATAACAGAAGATGTTCTATTTCTCACTGCTGCAGTATTCTTTACTCTTGGAATATCCTGTCAAACATAGCAGAAATGTCCAGTCAGCATACCAAAGAGTTTACAGCTTCTGGGAATCAGACTTACATCCTATGCGCAAAGTATAAAGTACATATTTGACATGCCAGTGCATATTCTTCAGAAATGAAGTGCCCCTGAAGAACCAGAGCAGTCCCAGAGGAATGCATTAACAGATATATTCTGGAAGGGAAGTAGAAAGACCCCTCGGCCAAAAAGAAAACAAAAATTAACAGTGGGTAGGAGGGAAGGACAGCATAATGCAACAGTTAGATGTATGACATCTACTGTTATGGTAAGATTTTATAGATCTGTACTATGTCCTTATCACTGTTGCAGTATTCTCTGTTCATGCAGCCTTCCAAACAAACATGAAGAAAGGAACTGACAAAACCCACCCACCTGGCCTTAGAAATTATATCCAACTTGTAATGTTTGGTAAAAGTGTGAACAGAAGACCAAGTATCAGATTCCAAGGTAGATCAAGTAACCAAACCCATGAAAAAAGCACCAGATGAGGCCACTGCCCTGGTAAAATGAGCACAAACAAAATAAGAAAGATGTTTGCCATGAAAATAGCAACAAAAATAAATGGCCTTAGAAATCCAGGAGGAGATGGTTTACTTAGATACTGTCAAACTCAATTTTCTGGAGTGAATGGAAACAAATACCTGCTTAGATTTCATGTTTTGTCTTTTCTAAGTAACATCTGAGCTGTCTATATAAATGCAAGGAGTGAAGAACCCTCTCAGTAAGAGTCTGTGAAGAAGGGAATGAAGAAGAAAGATGACTAGACTTATTCAAGGACAAATTATTAAGCACCTTGAGCATAAAAGGTAATATTGGGACAAAGAGACAACCAGTCCCTGTGAAAAACCAAAAAGGGTGGAACCGCAATGAGTGCTTGATGTTCAGAAACTTATTTCTGCTAAGTACTATGTTGTAGGAGACAAGAAAATATAGGTTCAAAGGGGGACTGTGTCAATTTCTCATGAACAAAATTAAGGTCCTGAGGAGGAGGAATAGGCCTTATTGGAAGCAGAATATGAAAGATGTATTTCAAGAATTGTTTGACTTCAAAACTAGAATCCAAATGTGGATTCAGAGGCAGATAAATGGAAACGGCTGGCAAATTAACTTTAAAAGAATATGTCATGCCAGAATTCAGTAACTCACACAAATAAGATAGGACTTTATTTACCCCCACAGTGAAAGGCTCCAGGTCATACTTGAGACAATAAATAAAATATTTCTTCCATTTAGTCAAATAATATCTTCTAGTAGTAGGTTTCCTAGCCTCTTACAAACTCAAAGCAATTCCTCAGAAACTTGGTGCCTAAAAGGAATCAAAACCCTATCATCCAAAGAGTCAGCTGAAAGGTTAACAAACGAGGGAGAATGAGAGATCTCTTGTTTTGTGCCAGATCTGTCCTGTAAAGTAACTTGTGATGATTGTCCCTCCCCAGATGAAATGGACAGGGGAACCAGTACTGTCTGCTCCAAAAGGGAGTCATCAGCAAGATTTTGGGCCTGTCCAATGTGATATTGTGCAGAAACTGTGGTAGTAGGGGAAGAGGGCGATAGGAATACAGAAACATCCCTTCCAATAAAAATACATGGCAACTACTTTCCAAGCCAGAGGACTTTGCACTTGTTCAAATTATGCAAAATAAGACAAAAGGAGCTGCTGCTGAAGGAAAACACATCATGTCAAGAGTAAAAAACTGAGCATTTTCATTCTTTTATTGAATAAAATGGAACTTCATCAACTTTTAAATAACACAGTTTTACTAGTCAAAAACATTGTCAATTAAAAAATGGTGCCAATTAAAGGGCCATTAGAAAAATAAACAATATTTTAAAAACGCTAAGCATATCAAACCAATAAATCTCATAAAATATTTTACTAAAGAACCAGCTAATATACAACCTGTCACATATATATATTTTGAGTAATGTAAGAAAACACATAGAGGAAAATAGAAGAAAATTCATCTTTTGTTGTCTTTCAATGCCAATACACTACTAATGGAAAGGCTGTCATTAATCCCTGGAAACTGCGTGGTATTTACTAAAATCTGCCAGTGTGTTTATATTCTAAATAGGAAGACCAGTTCCCACCCCTGTTGTTTATTGCTCCTTTTTCAATAACACAAAAAACAAACATTGAAATTCTGCCAGGTACTTCTGTGCCTGCATGAAGCATTGATTTTGTCTTTCTTTTTAATAGCGTAGATTTGTTGGTATAGTCCTTTCTTAAGCTGTTTTTCCATCTTGCCTATATAAAAAGCAGGCCATGACAAGCAGATGACTACATAGACAACACCATTAGAATTGCAATCAAAAACTTTAAGTTACCTACTTTCACATCTAACTTCTCTAGTGCACACTGCAGTGTTTAGGATAAACCTTTTTTTTCATCTTACCTTTAAGCATCCCTGTGACTAGCACATGCTCTAATACCTGCTGGAAAGCACTAGGAAGCCTTAAACTGATACAAACACTCAACTCTCCTTATTAATAAGGAGAAATTAATCATAGGCAATAAACAGTCTATAATTGCAAAGTACCTTGCTAAGGTAAGGGAAAACAGCTCCTGTACTTTAAAAACAAAGCACCAAACCAGGCATATCCAAGGGTCAGCTTCCATTGATTTCTCCTGTCCACTTGGTGAATCTGGGCATACTGGGGCAATGCAGCAATTGCCTCATGTACACAGACAACCTTCTCCTCTTACCACCCAACACTACAACCTGAGAGAGATGCACTTACATAGCCAAACTGGAAGCAACGCTCTCTCCACCCAAGATTGTGCTAGACAGTCAAGAGGAGAAGGTTAACACATGCACTACACCTCAAGCAACACATAGCCCTTCTAAACTCACACCACCAACACCCACACATAGCAACACTAAATCCACATATGCAGAGGCCCTAAACTGTAACCTTCCCAAGCAACAAGGACCTCCGAAGCTGAAACGCAAACAAACACCAATCACAACCAAAGTGTCACATAGCTCACAACACCAGTGTGCCACCCAGCATCAGCCCCTAAGGCAAGACAACGTACCTAACACTTTGGTCATAGCTGACTCTATAGTCAGGCACACTGATGTCCCACTCACCAGGCTGAACAAGGAGAAAATTACAGCGAGCTTCCTGTCGGGTGCAAGGATCCGCCACATAACTCATGCACTCAAGTCACTCCACAACAAGTACAAATCTGACTCTGTCATTGTGTCATTGTCCATGTTGGAGTGAATGACTTGAGATGTACCTCCCTGGACTACATGAAAAAAGACATGGAAGAGCTCTTGGATCATGTGGTCCAGGCAGGTATGACCCTAGCCCTGAGTAGCATCCTGTCTTCGCCCAGAATGATACCACAATATAAGGACAAAATGATTGACTTCAACAATTGGCTAAGCTTCTGGTGTCATTCAAAGGGGATCCAGTATCTGTCTGCCTGGGATGACATGATCAACAGACCACGATGCTTTGCCAGAGATGGTCTGCACCTGTCACCCCTGGGATTCAGGTTACTGGCTAAGGCTCTTGCCAATCCTATAGTGCCTTTTTTATGCAAAGTTCAAAGGACAAAACCACCACCGTAACAGGTACAAGCATGCAAAATCTGAAGGTAATGCTACTCAGTGCTAGAAGTCTAAACCTCAAAATGCACTCTGTCGATGCACTCCTAAAAATGGAGAACATCGATATCTGTGCAGTAACTGAGACCTGGTTCAAGGCTCCAGAGAGCACCCCTGCAATACCAGGCTACAACTCTTACCACACTTTTCGGCTACCAAACCAGGATCGAAACACTAATGGTGGAGGAGTGTCCATATTCACCAAGGATATTCACACCACCAGGTTAGTTGCCCAATACAATGCGTCTGAAATTCTTCAAGTGCAGCTAACACTACGTAAGACTGCAATCCAAATTGTAGCTTGGTACAGATCCCCCACCATGCCTCAAGATTCTCACTACACCTTTCTAAACATACCGGAAAATATTAATATACAACCAAACACCCTAATACTGGGTGATTTAAACTACCCTGCAATTAACTGGGAAAACTACTCATGCACCAACACCTTTGCCCAACGGTTATTGGAATTCATAAATTCCAATGCCCTGGGTCAACTAATCCATAGTCCCACAAGGGGCTCCAATATCCTAGACCTGGTCATTACCAACATGGGAAATCGATGCTCCACACCTATGGTCACCCCCTCATTGGTCAAGTCAGACCATAAGCTAATCACCCTTAACATCCACATCCCACCCCCACCCCTAGTAAGGAAACCTCCATAAAAACTTCTCCAAGGCCAACTTCATGCTACTCAAGTCAGATGTTACAAACTTCATGACACCCATGCAAACGGAAACTGAAAGTTTGACTGCTGAGTCCTACACTAAGGCACTGTACGAGCACATCCACTCATGCATGAATCATGCCATCCCAAATAGAACCAAGATGCTCTCCTCCAAAAAAGGAAGCTAATCTGATAGTCCCCTGCCATAAAAAAACTTTACAACAAAAGGAAAAAACTGTTGCAGAAAAGAAGAAAATCCCAGGATGCAAAAAACTCCCTTACCAGCCTCAGTAAGAAGCTGAGATTCCACATAAAATCCTCCAAAGCTAGTTACGAAAACAAATTCCCTGGCTATTTCTTCCCACATTATTTTACTTTCCTGGACCCCTGTCTAGCAGGGCGACTGACGTGATCCCTGGGGTGAATTTCCTTTCTCCCATCCAATCGTCAAGGTTCCTCTTGAAGAGGTCCAAAGAGGCACTCTGCTTGACATGTATGGGCAATCTATTCCAGAGTCTGGGGAGTCTCTGGGTCAGGAACCTATCCCTCCAGCATGTTTTGTTTATTGTGATGACAAGGTTTAGATCCCTGGAGCGTGTAGCTCTGAGGGATTGGGATTTCTTTAAGTGTAGCATGTCCAACAGCTCTGGGTTTGACATGGCCTTGTATGTTAAGCAATGTATGTTTTTGACAACAGGGAGCTGAGATACATTTCTGGGCCATTATTTATGAATATATTTATTCTCAAGCAGATATTGGGGATGTAAAGTCATTCAAGTGGCTGTAATAGGGGGTGGTATAAATACTTTGTTCTTGCAACCCATACCAGTTAGTGGTATAAAGAAAGGAACTGATTATAGTAAACAGGATCATCTTCATATGAGCCATGCTCTTTGGGTACAATCCTTGGTTTCCTTGTTTTGTTGACTGTTGACAAAGCAATTATTTTTTGGATGTAAATAAACTGAACACCATGACATCTATGAGTTTAATGTTAATATTTTAAATGTGAACACGTTCTTTAACTTATTTTTTAAAGGCCCATGAGTGTGAAATGCACCGTGTTGGGTTACAACAGTCTGTATGCTTCTTAGTGAAGATGAGTAAGGCTATGGGAGCTGCTGTTTCTGTAGTGCATGGTTTGATTCCCTCAGCCTTCATTTGTCCGTGTGACATACCACGTTACTTCACCAGATAGTGCTCCGTAGCTGCTTCTGAAGCGAGACACTTGTATCCAGTGGGCTGTCCCAAGCTGTTAGCAAGTATGCTGCACGTTTGTCTTTTGAATTTTTGTGCCTTCCTACAGACACTAATTAGTGCTTCACCATATGCTGTTTGACTGGAAGTCTCAGCACACATGAAGTCAAACATGGTTTGCCAGATGCATTTTCAAGATGTATGAAAATTTTACTGTTCCTCATGAGAAGGCTGTTTTCAGTGTGGGACTATTTTGTTTAGTAAATGGTTGACAGTTTTTACTGAACATTTTGAAAAAAATTTAAATTAAATCCAATTTTCAGTGATCATAGTAAAAGGAAGAAAAAAGTATGCACACTAATATGTTTGAACAGTTTTTTTTTTTTGGTAATTGAGGACAGACCACCAAGTAATGAGATATTGGTACATCTGTGGGGTGGGGGTGGTCCTTAACCCTGCCTAGGGCCTCATTTGACCAAGATCTGGCTCTGCATGTGAGTGTCCTTGTGTGTTGTTTGTCTGTCACTGCATACATATTCAAAGATGCTTATATCATTCCAACTTTCCAGTAAAAGTTTCAGAACCCATTCTGATATATAGCAATGAATAGGGCATCAGAGGCACTCTACCAACTTCTGGAAAGTAACTCAGTACATGGCACAAAGAAACTATATCAGGTTGCAAGGCAAAGACAGAAAGATAAAGAAGATTGTCAGACACCCTTCATAAGGGATGCCAGAAACCACCTGCTCACAGGACATCAAAGGCAGATGTAAGTAGTATTTCCAGCAGCTTCTGAATGAAGAAAACCCCACAGAAGCTGTACTGCCCCAGAAACAGCCTATGATGAGAGAAGAAGATGAGCCCACCCTAGAAGAAGTAAGAACAGGACTAAGAAAAATGAAGTCAGGGGAAGCAGCAAGCTCAGATGAGGTGACAGCAGATATGATAAAGATGCTGGGTGAGATAGGGGAAAAATGGCTCCTGAGGGTATTAATAGCAGTGTGGAGAGTAAGGCATATTCCAGATGACTGGATAATAAGCATACTCATGCCAGTGTACAAGAACAAAGGGGACATCCACAACTGTGGGCAGTACAGAGGCATCAAACTCCTACCATATTGCATGAAAATTCTGGACAGGGTAATTGATAAATGGATATGCAGAGCAGTAGAATGCAAGATGGGAGATGAGCACTTTTGGATTCAGATCAGGATGCAGCACAATTAGCCCAATGTTTGCAGTGAGACAGGTACTTGAGAAGAAGCTATAGATGAGGAGAGAGTCCAACTGGGCATTCCTAGACCTGGAGAAAACATATGACAAGGCCCCAAGAAAGCTGATCTGGGCAGTGCAGTACTGTGGTGGTTTGAAGTCCCAGAAACATTGGTAGAATTAGTGTAGGCTATTTACAAGGACCCAATGACTTAAGTATGAACAGAGGGGTTCCCAGTGGGAGTGGGTGTACACCAGGGCTCAGCTCTGAGCCCACTGTTGTTCATACTGGTGACGGACTATATCAGCAAACAGATTGGAGGGGACAGAGCAGCAAAGTTGCTGTATGTAGACAATGTGGCATTACAAGCAGACTCTGAGCTAGAACTTCACCAAATGATAGAATGGAATGCAAAACTGAAGGCACATGGGATGAAACTAAGCACAGATAAGACGGTGGTAATGGCAGCAAATTGGGGAAATCAGAAGAAGCTGAGAATAGAGATAGAAAGGAAGATAGTCGACAGGTAA
This sequence comes from Protopterus annectens, assembly GCF_019279795.1. Taxonomy (NCBI): domain Eukaryota; kingdom Metazoa; phylum Chordata; order Ceratodontiformes; family Protopteridae; genus Protopterus; species Protopterus annectens. The sequence goes on along the minus strand of NC_056739.1, from coordinate 383,202,239 downwards.
ACAGCTTCAAGTATCTGGGAGGCATGGTTGAGAAGAGAAGTCTAAATGAAGAGGTCAAAGCTAGAATTAGAGGGGCTGCAGCCAACTGACATAGAGTGTCAGGTGTAGTCTATGACAGAAGAATGTCAAAGAAGCTGAAAAGTAAGGTGTACAGGACAGTGGTGCAAATGGTATACTGTATGGTACAGAAACCTGGACAGTAAAGCAGAACAGTTGAAGAAGTTAGAAGTGATGGAAATGAAGTGCCTGAGAAGGATGGTAGGATGCACACTGTGGGACAGATGAAGAAATGAGGACATAAGAGCAGAAGCCAAAGTAGCACCAATTGCAGAAAAGATCAGAGAGAACAGATTATGGTAGTTTGAACATGTGCAGAAAAGCAGAAGACAGTCTGGTGAGGAAGATCTGGGACAGACAGGAAGAAGGTAAGAGGAAGTGAGGATGTCCAGCAAAGAGGTGGATGGATTGTGTGAAAGAAGATCTGCGACAATCATGCATGAGTGTTGAAGAAGGCAGGAGTGTGGCACTGAATCGAGAGAGTTGGCGACAGTTAACACGATACCCAGACCCCATGTAGAAAAAAATGGGAAAAGGGGGGCTGACGATGATAATGATGATGATTTCAGAACCCACTCTGGAGATATAACTACATTTTAATTATGATCTAGTGAAATCAAGATAAGCAAAATGCATTTGCAGGGGACAAGCCTTTCTGTACCTTTCACACTCTTAGATCTCTAAATATACTGAGATAGAAAAACATGGGATGAACAGAAACCTCTCTACCTTCAATGTTCAGTGATGTCACTTTTAACAGTGAATCATATTAAAACACTTCCCACACCATAACAAGCACAAGTACCAATCAAATATACACAGCTACATAAACAATTAGACACGGTAATCCAGCTGTTTGGTGGCACAAATGATTGTAAATAATAGCGTAGAGTATGTACAGCACTCTGAAGTGGACCAAGTCAAGTAGAACAAGGTTTAATGTCTTTGAAACATAAACTAAACAATGATAAATTAAAAAATGTGATGCACTGCAAACTGAGCTGTGCAACAAAATACAAGACTCTGAAAAAGTTACACAACACAAAAAGCAATGAGATACAAAAGGAATGGAAAAAAGATGAATCTGTTTCAAAGCCAATGTTTACTGGGAATGGACAAAATATACAACACAAATGCAGTACCCAGGGAAAGTCCCAATGACATACAGGCAGAATGACAGTATTTCTGAAGAAAATAGAAGTCCAATAAGGACAAATATTTGTACTAAGGGGAATACTTTTGCAGTGTAAAACAGAGTCATGATGCAAAGAAAAATTTCATAGGTGGTTGGTTTATACCACTGCTGAGTAAAGCCTAAGAAACTTATGCAAATATAGTCAGCTGATTCTAGAGGAGATCTTGCAATCCAGGAGTTTTGTCTTTATAACATCAAAAAACTCAGGGTAGCCATTAAATATTTGTCTCAAAGTGCTTCTGGATGAAGATGGCTTGATTTAAATTGATTAACTGGCCAGGCTGGGAGTCATAAACCAAAAGTGCTATGTAATCTCTGGTTAGTGTTAGGGAAGATAACATATTATGGTGACTCAGTCAGAAATTAAATAGGAGGACTTGCCCATTTGGTGCAGCAAAATAAACTCACCCAAGCGGAGGAGGGAAAGGGTGGATGTTTTCAACAAAACAAACCAGAAATGTTGGAGCACATGCAGGAGACAGGTCATAAAGCCTAGAGCAAGATGCAGGCAATTGGGCATAGAAAGCATCACATACCTGTCAGAGCAAATTCAGTTTATTGTCTATAGATGATAATGAGTTGCCTCTTAAAGCAAAGGGAAACAGAGCATCAGGGTTATGGATAGAAGAGGTTAGGGGCCGCCACTAAGTAAGTTAGCTGCTGTGGAAGAACACACAGTCTGAGGCTGAGAAAAACACAGGTGTTGACCTCAAAAAGATCTTATGTAACAAGCTGATATTACCACTGACTGACAACTTCAGTAACAAAGAATGGAAGACATGAGAACAGTCCAGGGGAGAACAGTAACCAAGGACTGGAAATACAGACACAAACCCAAAAGGAGGACTGGGAATTTTAACAGTTCTTTATTGTTTGTAAAGTTAAACAGTAGTAAGAAGAGTCTGTCACTAAAAGTTTGTGTTTAATGGAAGAATTGCAATTTTTGTTCCATAAACTGCTAATGTCAACCTGTTATCTGTTAGTTTTCATCTCTTAGAAAATAAATTTAAGCAAAGGCAGATATGCATGCTGAATTAAATTAAATATTACACTGGTGGTAATGTATGCTGTTTGAGCAGACTTCCTTAAGAATCTAAACACCACAACTTCACTGTCACAATATAGGAACCACACAACAACCACAGGATCAATGGTCACAGAAAATTTATTCTAGTACCATGGCCTTTTGGCTCCAAGGAATAATTTCATCTAACAAATGCCATATCCATTTATACACCAGGTACTCAAAATCACCCAATGACATTCCTTCAATTAAGCAATTAAGCAATTAAATAATTGAATATACTAAACACTTAAGGTTAGAAAAAGCAGAGTGAATACAAAAACAACATCTCCAAAAAGTGTTTGCTTAGCAGCCTTATGAAGAATAAAATTAGTACTCTACAAAACACTATATGAAATATTACATAAAATGTCTAAACATGAACAATATAGTCATTAAATATGATTTAATGCATCAAAATCTTTACTCATCATATATCTGATGATTTAACATAATGATTAATAAGAAATATAAAGTTATATTGCTATCTAAATTCATACCTCTAGGTTACAAAGTACAATAATTCAAAATCATTATGCATTCTAACATATTCAGTTCCCTTCTAAATTTCCTACCATTGGTGACTATAGGCCATGCCAAAACAATAAAAAACAAACCATTTGTTGAACCACCATGTTTAGACATAAAATGCGCTGCTACCAGACTGTCCTATTTACATCTCCTGACGTCCCTTAAATGCTCCAACAAACGCACCTTAACATTCCTCCTAGTTTGCCCAGTATACCAACAAGTTTCACTACAGTCACATCCAATAATGTAAACTACATCAAATGAATTGCAATTGAAAAACTCTCTGGCTTTATATCTCTTCCCATTAATCATGGAACCATCCACATTTTTGACTCTGCTACCGACTGAATAGTTACCACAAAAGTATGTTCTCACTCTACCTGACGATTTGGCTTTAAATGCTTCCCCATTCAATATTTCCTTTAAATTGTTATATCTCATTGAGAAGCTAACCAATAAAAGTAAAGGGTATGCTACCTAACTATATATTTATCTAACTAGTACTGGAATCTAGTTTGCTACATTCTGAAGAAGGTCTCTTAATAAATTCTGTTGAATTATACAAGAAATGGTGCTATATTCTTTGGTATTGGTTTATTTTCTTTGACTTCACATGCACCACTCTAACAAATGTTCATGCATGGATTATCTCATCTTCTCTCTCATATATATATATATATATATATATATATATATATATATATATATATATATACACACATATGTACACACACACACACACACACACACACACACACACACACACACACACACACACACAAACACACAGATAGACTACAGGTATCTTATATATATATATATATATATATATATACACACATATGTACACACACACACACACACACACACACACACACACACACACACACACACACAGATAGACTACAGGTATCTTATATATATATATATATATATATATATATATATATACACACATATGTACACACACACACACACACAAACACACAGATAGACTACAGGTATCTTATATATATATATATATATATATATATATATACACACATATGTACACACACACACACACACACACACACACACACACACACACACACACTCACACAAACACACAGATAGACTACAGGTATCTTATATATATATATATATATATATATATATATATATATATATATATATATATATATATATATATACACACATATGTACACACACACACACAAACACACAGATAGACTACAGGTATCTTATATATATATATATATATATATATATATATATATATATATATATATATATATACACACATATGTACACACACACACACACACACACACACACACACAAACACACAGATAGACTACAGGTATCTTATATATATATATATATATATATATATATATATATATATATATATACACACATATGTACACACACACACACACACACACAAACACACAGATAGACTACAGGTATCTTTTATATATATATATATATATATATATATATATATATATATATATTTAAAAGCACACACATATGTACACACAGACACACACACACACACACAAACACACAGATAGACTACAGGTATCTTTTATATATATATATATATATATATATATATAGACACACACATATGTACACACACACACACACAAACACACAGATAGACTACAGGTATCTTTTATATATATATATATATATATATATATATATATACACACACATATGTACACACACACACACACACACACACACACACACACACACACACAAACACACAGATAGACTACAGGTATCTTTTATATATATATATATATATATATATATATATGGGTCTACTTTACATGGACAAAATATCAGTAGACCGACACTTAAAAGACAGAGATGATAATGTCAAAGTTTCACATAACTGAAACTTCACATTACCATCTTTCAGAAGACTGACTGGTGAACATGCCAACTTTTGCTGATCAGAAGTGAGCAGAGCATGAAATCTGCACATTTTCACACTGGTGTGTGATCTCGGAGTTGGTCTATTTAATTTGCAGGGGGTTTGGGGGGCTCAGCCCCCCATGGGGGTACAAGGGGCATAGACCCCCCCCTACTAAAATGTAAGTATTACAAATGAAATTAGTTTAAATGTCTACTTTATATGTAGCGGTGTATAACAAATATAGTAGAGTTATAGAGATTACAACGTTTTTTGATGATATAGTGTTCTGTCACTTTAAATATTTGTAATAAGTATTGAATACATTTAGAAGCATGATGGACATGGTATGGAGCAGTGCAAGTGTGGTTGTAAGTATTTTACCTATAAGTTAAGAAATATTAGTTATAGATGGTTGTATGTCATATTTAGATAGATATGGCAATAGAAGAAAATATTGTAGTAAGAAATGTGAAGTGGTCTGTGAATGTAGTGGAAGAGTGGTTAATGATGTAGAGTTGTATTAGTTAAGAAATTTGTTCTGTTGAATGAATTCTTATTTATAGGTATATTTGGTACGGTAATGTGATATATAGCATCATAAAACAACCAGCCCTTGCTCTAACCCTGACTAACATCCCTTTCACTATCCCCCACTCCCTTCACTCATCCCCTCTATTCTGTCCTATGATGTCTATTTGGTTTAACTAAAAATGCCAACCACTAGCTAAGTATTAAAAGAGCCTGCCTCTCAGCTCTATTAAATGAGTGACTTACTCTAGAAGTACTCACCTTCAACTTAGCTGTAAGCAAACATGAGTATGTATGCCTGTACCCAGGCCTCTGATGTAAAATAACTAATCTTGCTTATTTTTAATTTTTTCATATTATATGTTATCTTAAGTTTTTTTTTCTCTTGCTGACTCTGTACACTTTTTTATGTCTGATCTAAATCAATTTTAATGTCACTTCCTGCTATTTGCATATATTGTATGCTATGATACTATTGCATTTAATGTATAATTGCATATATCGGAGCTTTTCTCCCTGGGCCTCTACTGAAAATGGACATATATCCAGTTAGACTAGCCCAGTCAATAAATGTAAAATAAAATAAAAAAATAAAATAAATAAATGTTTACATTTTGTTTGGAAGAGTTTATACTTTAGGTAGTTGTAAAGGTTTTTGTTTTGGATGTACATGGTTACCCGGTGGTAGGAAAGGTTGGACATTTGGTTGTTTTATGATAATATTTTGGATGGCAGGTTTGTGAATGTTGGTTATTTGGCAGTCAATGATGTGAGTTGTCAGGACTGTGAAAAGTCATGTTTTTTGTCTCGGTCTTTTAAGTGTCAGTCTACTGATATTTCATCCATGTAAAATAGACCCATACACACACACAGACACACACACACAATCACACACACACACACACACACACACACACACACACACACACACACACACACACACACACACACGTGTGTGTCTCTCTGTCTATTTAAAGGAATGAAAGCAAATAAATTGCTAGATGACCAAACATCAGAATATAGATGCATTATTCTGGTATATGGGGAATTAGGAAAATGAAGGAATGGTGCATAGTTTGGCAGTAATGAAGCACTTTCTAATATCAAAAATCCTTTTGTTTTTTCTACAAGCATTTCCAATGTTTCTGCAAGAGATGATTTTCTTGGCTATGGCTTTTTTGAAAGATGTATGACAGAAAGCTGTTAAAGCACCAGTTTAACATTAGAGAACCTAAAAGTGGACAGGCTGGAGAATTCAATTATTTCTAACAACAACAAAAAAATGAAAAGGGACCAGGAAGGTGTAGTAGTGCAAACCATAGGTAAGGCATACCCACTTCCTATTACAAAGGTTAGCAAAGCTTAACAGCCCTAGCAGAAGTGGGGAGGTGCTTAGCCTAAGTGAACACAAAGCATTTTTTTAGATGTTCATTTTCTACCTCTGAGACTCTTGGTAAGGCTAGTATCCAAAATGAAGACAACGGTGGAAAAAGATTGGATGAACAATGACTTCCAACAGAATTCTCGACAGATCCATCATTGGCAGGATCAACATTTCTCAGATGTGATAGTTCGATGGATGAGGCAGGAATAGGGGAAGAGGGAAAGGACACTATTCTTGGACTTAAGTGCCCGTGTTTTTAATTTAACATCTTAAAAGTTTTCAGAGATGCAAGTAAACATACTTCCCAAAGGATTTACGTTTATTCCAGCAAAAAAGTTTGATTGGTAAGTGTTTTGACTAATTTGAGGTTATATGAAAGTAAGCTTAATTTACATGACATGCTTAATGACAGAGAAGATTTTGATGGGGAAAATACCCATTTACTTTGTAAACGGAGTACTTTTAATCCTGCTCTTAACTTTGATTTTGAATACTTTTTTTGAGGTTTGTGCTTGGGACATCAAATAATTCTTAGTAGCAAACCTGTGACTAAGTTTATAACCCCACCTAACAAGAAGAAACAATTTTAAAAAGTTTGATTCAGTTGAACAATTTTAGATTTATGAAAGCAGACAAAGGGAATGATATTAAGTCACAAGATAAACACAATGAGAGCATTATTCTTTTGTATAATAATACTGCCTACCTGTAGGTTTCTTTACCTTTTATTTTACACCAACACCAGAAAACTGATGATGTTTTAATTTATCTGTTATACCAAAAGCTCTCTGATATTCCTTGACTTGAATTTTTATTGATGAAATATCGAAAGATGGGGGCGGAGCCTGAATGGCTAACTGAAAGCAGCAGTATTTTAGAGCTCCATATAACTAGTTAAATTAGACAGGAAAAATATTCTTTTTTTTCTTCAAAGTATAAAATCTTATAGATAAAGGTCTAATTTACATAATTAGAAATGTTGGTGAAGTTTTACAAATAATTTCCTGTCAAACAGCTTGGAGATATATTCACTTATTAAAATGAGCAACTCAAGGAATTCTCACCAGGATGCTGCCTTAAAGAAGGAACTACAACAGATAACATCTACCCTGCAGGAGTTGTCTTTGAAGACAGATGATTTTAAAGAGAACCTAGAAACACCAACACCACGAACACAGGAACTGCTGTTCAGCACAAATACAAGAAAACCACACAGCGAAAGCCAGATAAGCAAATTTATTTCTCTAGCGCCTCGGCCACAATAAGCCTTCAAGGAGTAACACATAACATTATCCAAAACCTTATATAGTCCCAGCTCCATCAATAAAACAATTATCAATTAAACAATTAAAATATTTGTAGAAACAAATTTTAAAGTGACATCCATTAATTCATATAACACATTTCCAGCAATATTCTGCATTTAAACCCTTTGGAGTTAATGTATCAAATTTCAAAATAAACATTGTTTCCTTTCTTAAAAGCTTTAATCTACACATTTGTTCATCTAAATATTTCATATCTACCTGTTCTAAAATAGTAGCTTTTAGGTTTTCTGTACTTCCATCATGATATTTATTAAAATGAAGAGCCAAAGGGCTCTCCATTTTATTTACCCTTATGTCTCTCAAATGTTCTAATAGACGTGTTTTAAACATTCTCTTTGTTTGTCCAATATAAAACATATTGCAAATACATTTGATAGCATAAATAACTCCCTCTGTACGACAATTAAATACTCCATTTGATTCAAATCTAATATTATTTATATATAAAAAAGAATTCACAATATATGAACATCCAATACATTTGCCACATGGCTTAGTACCCTTCATATGGATCTGCTGATTTAACCGAACCCCTGGTCTTTGAAATTTAGTATACACAACCATATCCTTGATACTTCTTCCTCTCTTATATGAAAAAATTAATTTCTTTAATGTCAATTTATCTAATTCTTTAAAACTTTTTAAAAATTCTCAAAAATGAGAAATATAATATTTAATATTATCACTTAATATATTATATTTAGAAACAAAAAATAAATTATCTGCTTTATCATCCTTACTAACATTATTCCTATTTAGCACTTTCTTATTTTTATACCTAACATTTAATATATTCTGTTCACTTCTATTAATAATATTTTCATCAAATTTTCTAGTTTTAAACATCAATTTTGTAAGTTCTATTTCTTTCCTAAATATCTAGTCTTCGTTACAGAGTCTGGAGATTCTCAAAAATTCTCCAAAGGGTAAAGACTCCAAAGTATGTTTAGGATGACAAACCTCCTGGCTGATCAATTCAGCTCCAACTTTACCCCTCTCTCCCCCTCAGCCTTACCTCAGGAAATATCATCAAATATAACTCTCCTTGCTATCACTAGGGAACAGGCCCTTAATGCTCCCTCTATGACCAAGAACACTGCATCAATGGGCCCAGACAATATCCCAGAATGCCTTCTAAATAGCAAGAAACATGACCTATCAGGGCCTCTGGAATTACTATTTAACTGTAGTCTGTAAACAGGCTTCACGCCTCATGAATGGAGAAAGGCAACAGTCATCCCTCTCCACAAAGGTGGGGCATCTACATACCCTGGAAACTACAGACCTATAAGTCTCACTGGTCTTATATGTAAAGCCATGGAAAAATTATCATGGAGATGATCAACAGAGATATAATAAACCTCCAGACATTGGACCCAACCCAGTTTGGTTACGTCAAGGGCAGATCATGCCTACTCATCCTGGTGGACTTCTTTGAGAAGGTCACCAAAGCAATGGATGAGGGCAAAATCATTCACACTGCCTACCTTGACCTGGCCAAGGCATTTGACACAATACCTCACTCAGCCATTGTTGACAAACTCAGGAGGTTAGGTACAAACTCGTATGTCACCCGGTGCATAGAGAACTGGCTCACAGACAGGACTATGGAAGTTAGAATTGGGGAGTTCACCTCTACAAAGAGGCCAATTACAAATTGAGTCCTTCAGGGATCAGTCCTTGGACTGCTTCTTTTTGGCATTTACTTCTCAGAAGTCAAGGACAATGTCAGTGGTCTCTGGCTGTCTAAATTTGCAGATGATTGCAAATTAGGAGCTGTCATTGAATCTTACACTGACACAAATGTTCTCCAGGAGGGGATGAGACAGACAAACAACTGGTGTCAGAGCCCTGGACTAAAACTAAATACCAAGAAATGGATAATAGCATCCTTTGAGAAGTCATCCATCCCTGGTAACTATCATATTGACAACACACCCATTAGAGTTGGCCCATTAGTCAGGGACGTAGGGACACACACACAGTAGTAATCTAGCCTTTGACCATCTTGTGTCTACAGTGGTGAGGAAATCATTCTATGTTGCACAGCTTATAAACAAACGTATGACATCTAAGTCCAAGGAAGTCATTGTTCCACTGTATTTGGCATTCATCAGACCTATCATAGAGTACAGTGCCCCCTTTGGTATGTACCTAACCAGGTATATCCAACAACTGGACTGTCCACAGAGGTTCCTCACTAAAAGAATACAGGGCATAAATAAAATGTCCTATGCAGACTGCCTCAAGGCCCAATCCTTGTATTCTGTCTCCTACAGGCTTTTGAGGAGAGATCTATGCATGGAATATAGGGCTTTGTCAGATCCTACTCTGATGGACCTCCTGCATATCCACAAAACAAACAGCACCAGAATTACCCATCCTAAAGACTTAAACCTTGCCTGTGATATAAATAGGACCTGCTGGAGAGATAGGTATATATCCCAGGGACTAGCATGTCTATGAAACCGGCTCCTAATCCATGTGAAGCAGAGCTCCTCTCTAACCCAATTTAAGTAAAACTTAGATAATTGGATGAAAAGCCAGAAATTCATCCCTGGTTTGGAACCTATGTCTCTAATGGACACAGGTAACCTGTAAATGGTTCATCTCCCAGGCCCATGTTTACACTTATCAAAGGTATCAGAACTTGTCAGAGATTTGGGATGCATTACTAGGCTTAAAAAGACTCCTGTGGCCATTAGTCTAGTAAACACCTATGACCCTATGAACCCCCTTTAATGTAGACCCATTAGTACATTATCTGGTTACTCAGGCTGATAGCATCCTGAACTTTGACCACCAAGTATCCACAATAGTAAGGATATCCTTCTATGTGGCACATCTTATTAGTAAAGGCATTGCATCTAGATCTAAGGATGTTATAATTCCATTATACTCTGTCTACATCAAACCAATAATTGAGTGCAATGCTCCCTTTTACATATACTTCACCAGACACCTGCAACAATTGGAGAGACCACAGAAGCTTCTCACCAAGAAATTTTAGTTATATTTATTTATTTATTTATTTATTTATTGACATTTGTTAACCAGGTTTGTCCAACCGGGCATGTGGCCCATTTTCAGTGGAGACCCGAGGAGAAAAGCTCCAGTAATACATTTTAAAATAAGTGCAATTTTAAACAATATTTATATAATAGCAGTTATAGCAAAACAATTCACATATGTTGGGTTACATGCATAAAGTTAAAGTTGCATTAAAAAGAAGCTAAGTAACAATTTTACATTGATATAGTTCAATAGGTCAACAATAAACATTTTTTGTTTGTATAAAGTTGTGCAAATGCATAGTAGACAGATTGGAGAGAGAGGTGTAATGAGGTACTAAGTATGGTCCTTATGAGGGTACAAATTACACAAAACAAGTCTTACACAGAAAGACTGCAAGCCATGTGACTATATTCTGTCTCCTACAGGTTGCTAAGGGGTGACCTGTGCCTGGCTAACTGGGTAGTCTCTGACTCAGTCCTAATGGATATGCTACACATTCATAAATTAAACTGCATGAGGGTCACTTGCTCCAGGGATCTTAACCTCACCTCTGACATGAACATGAATATGACATGACATACTGTATATATATATAGAGAGAGAAAGAGAGAGAGATTTCCTAGAAACTACTACTTCTCTGGAACAAGCTTCTAATTCATGTGAAACAGAGCTCGTCTCTGACCTTCTTCAAACATAACCTAGATGGGTGACCGCAAATTCACTCCTGAGGTGGCATCCATGTCCCTCCTGGACAGTAGAATTTGTTATTAACTAACATAGACCCTTATCTCTGCAAACTTCACTCACCTAACCACTGATAATGCAGGCAGCTCAGGATAAATATGGCTAGGCTTGTAAGGGCTCTATGGCCATTCACCTGATAAGCTTCTATGAACCTATAAGTATGTGTTATTTTGCTCAAAGAATGCATCTCATGTACAGTATATATATATATATATATATATATATATATATATATATATATATATATATACTCTATACAGGATGCACATATATGGTCTTTTACATGCAATCTCTCTCTCTCACTCACCATTGGGAAATTTAGAGCCTCATCAGTTCCCACTTTACAGCTTTTTGGAATGTGGGTGGAACCCGGACACCTTGGCAAAACCACAACAACTAAGGACTTCACAGAAAAGTTACA
>NC_056739.1:383177537-383187537 GCF_019279795.1 Protopterus annectens | reverse complement strand
TATTTGTGTGCTATGTGCACTTGTACGCATGCACACATGCCTATATTTAGATTAATGGTACTTGGTTACATAAATGGTTGATCAGCAATTATTTTAAAAGAAACATAAGGTTATTGAATAGTAGTTAACAATAGTAGCAGTAGTTCACTCTATGGGTAGGAAACAGAAAATCTACCCCAACCCAACACAAAATTCCACCTGAAGTCAAATGTGTACAGCAAATTGAACTGAACAACCAAAAAAAACAAACAGTCAGCACTCAACATTAGCATATATCTTTGGCTTTTTTATTTATACATCGAAGATAGCATATACTGGTTGCTTTTACTATATCCTCATAAACATTGACAGATTCTGGTTGTTTGCTATATAGTATTATATAGTGTATCTTTAATTAAAATACCTTATTTTCATGATGTCATCATGAAATGTATATTTAATTGGCTCTCTTCAGTCATGTGATTACTGCATAGTCAGAAAGGTGGAGGCTGAAACCGGTAAATGCAGTCATTGATGTATAAATAAAAAAAAATTTAAAAAAAAAGCGGTGGTGGTGCAGCGATTAGCAATGTCACCTCACAGCAAGAGGTTCTCCCATTAGATTCTCACCTGGAGCACCTTCTGTATGGAGTCTGCATGTCCTCCCCGTGGTCAAGTGATGTTAAAGACACGCAGGTACATGTGAGCATGAATAGGCATGCCTTCCTTGAAGGTTGGGCATTGGGCTGGCAACTCGGCACCATAAAAATCCACTGGCAATCATGAGCGGACCGGAGTTTTGCTGTGGTGACCCCTAACCGGGAAAAGCCGAAAGTCTTTAAGATGCATAAATAAAAAGCCAAAGATATAGGCTAACTTTGAGTGCTGGCTGTTGGCTCAAACAGAAAATTTACCCCAAGACTGACTAATGTATTACTAATGGACAAAGACAGGTCTTAAATGCTTTACCTGATGCATGAGTCACCTCAAATTATCTATGTTATGATCCCATTTATTCTCATTAAAGGTAATATGTACTTTTTAACCATGGGATGGGTAAGGCTGATCTCTAACCCAATGAGATAGCATAACTCGAGTACAAAAAGGGAAGTTGGCTAGGCTTAAAATGGGCTAAAAAAATATATTAATTTAATTAATTAATTAAACTAACTGCCACCATTTGTTCCCAAAAAATCAAAAGTATAAATTAGGAAATGGTGACATTAGGGTGTTTTCATTCTCCAACTAACCACACTGTTCATTTCAGAATTGTAAAGAAGCTTGCAACCTATCACACTAGTAAGCAGAACTAATCCTGAATAGGATATAATCCACTGCAAGATGTACACACTCAATGTCACACAACACCCACACCTATTGGTAATTTGGAGGAACTCCAATTCATCTATGGCACATCCTTGGGGCATGGAAGAAAACAGAAGCACCCAACAAAGAAACGGAAAGACATAAAAGGATGTACAGGGTCTGGACAAAAGGCACCCTTGCAGAGAACCGACACAGAGAACCAAAATCTTTGTGACACAGTATTGCTAACTGCTGTACCATTCTGCTGATATTAGTGTACTGTTAATAAAAAAATAAAAATAAAAAGAAAGAAACTGCCAAATACTATATTGTACAGAAAAATGACAGGGGGTTAGACTTGTAAAGCACACAACTGCTCTTCCATCTTTTAATTCTGTAACACAAATGTAACTGTGTACTCATATACTGATGCTGCTATCCTTAAGCCATACAGATGTTCCCTTTTAAATCAATCTAGTGCATTACTAAATAAAGGAAAAGCACAGCCCCACCCTAACAACATATTCATCTGTTACTGTTTGTAAGCACGGTACCAATATTGCCTACTGCAAATGCGTCACTGGGGAGTGACCGTGTTGTTGTGGAATGCTTTGGTCAGAAATTTAATGTCATGTTGAAAAGCACATCTGCATAGAGTAAAGATAATACGCAGACTGTATAGAGGATTCTTCTGTCATTATGAATGTCTGTATGTGTCTGAGTATATTACTTAAGACAGGTGATGCATTATGTAGATCTGATGCCAGAGCCACATTTCTGCACAAAAATACAAATTACATGCAAATGCACACAAACACAATCGATTTACAGCAGCATCTAGCAGGAAAAGTACAATGCAGAAAGAAGTAAATATACCACTTCTCCTGTCATACAACTTCACCTTTGTACAGTGATAATGCTGTAATAACTAAACAATATATTTACTTAAACAATAAATTAAAGGCTAACTACTACACTTAGAAAAGCATGCTTCTAAATATTTTGTAGTGTGGTATATTTCTGAGATCTCTGATTATGCTCATCTTAATCCTGTCTTACTAACAGGATTTGCAGTTTAGTAATGACAATGTTCACATGCTGGCCTAGTTAATGGTAGATGAATTGTGCATGTATTCCATAGAATCTGTAGCAGCAAAATTAAGTAGCTGGGGAAGCTACATTAAGATGACTTAAGTTAATAAATCCCTGACACATGTTGTTGTGTCTTTCGGCTTTTCCCGGTTAGGGGTCGCCACAGCGGAACTCCGGTCCGCTAATGATTGGCAGTAGACTTTTACGTGCCGAGTTGCCAGCTCTGACGCACAACCTTCAACGAAGGTACGCCCATTCACGCATGTCTCCACATAGAAGACGCTCTTGCTGAGAATCGAACAGGACAACGTCTAACTGTGAGGCGGCAACACTGCCACAGCACCACCACCGCAGAACATGTAAATAGCGTAGGAGTCATTCAGCCCCCAGCAGCTACAAGAAACAAATATCTGTTAATTATCCTACTTTTTAATGAGAAATTTTAATGTTACTTTGGACATAGACTTAGATATGATCCTCCTCTGGGAAGCTTTGAATCCTAAGATAGCTAAATGCCTCCATAGTATAATAGTAGGGCTTAACATTTATCTGCTTGGAAGATTCTAACATCTAAACTGACTAGATTGTACATGTGCAGACAACCAATACAAATTAGCCAGTAGATTTATCTGCTTGGTAGATTCTAACATCTTAACTGACTAGATTGTACATGTGCAGACAACCAACACAAACTAGCCAGTGGATGTATCTGCTTGGTAGATTCTAACATCTTAACTGACTAGATTGCACATGTGCAGACAACCAACACAAACTAGCCAGTAGATTTATCTGCTTGGTATATTCTAACATCTTAACTGACTAGATTATACATGTGCGGACAACCAACACAAACTAACCAGAAGACTAGTTTTTCTGTATAGTATTTCTAAGGTCCTGAAAGTCAAGTTTGTTTCTGCTTCTCTTTCAGATCATTGTAAAGCTGTGATGGAGTCAAAGGGAGAATCTGAAACCAACAGAAACCGTGGAAATGTGATCCTATTTTTAAGAATTAATCAAACAAGAAATGTTATCCTATTTTAAAAATGGATCTAACAATCTCAGAGGGTCTTATGCAAATATTAGAGAATACTGGAGAGCTTATTTAAACATGTATATAAGCTGAAATGGAACTTAAAGTCAGAAAATGAGAGATTACACTGTAAACAGGGACCAGTACAGAAGATAAACACAGCCATGTCTAAGCTTGAACTGAGGAATAAAGAAGAGAGTTGTGCAGTTAGAGAGTTATTATGGCTTATTAAGATGATCAAAACAAAAAGTCAAAGCCACTCAATATGTGAATCCACTACAGGAGAAAATTAAAAGATTTTAATAGGCATAAGAAATTTCAAAGTACTTTTTGAAGAAGATTAACAGAAAAGGGTATTAGCCATTGTTTCACTCATGGGGAGGGATCAATACAGCTTCAACTCAAGACAGTCTTTTAGCTAAAGAATACATGAATACAACAAAATGTCAAATAGAAGTGAAAGTAAATACCTTTAAGACATTAGTTCTACTCAACATTGAGGAGGTGGACAAAATTAAGTACTCCTATTTCAAAATCAAAAATAATGGGAGATATGGATGGACTAACTTGAAGAAAAAGCAATGGGAACAGATAGATTAACATTAGGTTTTTGCAAATACTTAAAAAAATGCTTAACTGGTTTGGCTTCTCTTATCAATTTTATTTGAATGCCATTAAGGATTTAAGGCTTTAGGCTCAGACAAAATTACTAATGGTTTATATTTTCCAAAGACTAGTAAGGATAAACTCAATCTAACACATTATGACCCAATATTCTTATTGCCCCAGACACCCAAATACACATCAAAGTTTTTGCTAAGACATTGGAGAATCACATGCCTAAATGCATTTCTAATGTATAAAATTGCTTTGTTTAAGAGCATCTGAGAGGACTAAATGCAATTAGACTGAGGTTTATTCCTTGGTCCTGTATTCAGCTTTCTTAACTGAGTTTCAGAACACTTCTGCCACCCTCAAGTAGTCATTTATATAGGTTTTGGAAAAATATGACTTTCCAGTAGCATTTATGGATACCCACAAGGTAATATATCAACATCCACAAACCTGGACAGACAGGTAGCCTATCTTCCTTCAGATTTGAGATTTTCAATGGAACAAGGCAAGGTTGTCCACCCTCTCCATTGAAGTTTATTTGTGCAATTTAACTGCTTTCAGTAATGTACATGAACAGGGTAAAGAATTGGGAATATCCCTTAAGTACGCAGAGCCATTACATTTTCACAGTTTGCAGAAACCTTCCTTATACTGATGAATAATCAAGATATCCAACTTTGAACCATATTGGATATTTTAAAAAAGTTTTCCACAGTTTCATGATTGTATAGCAATCCAAGATCAAAATTTCCCCCTAAATCAAATATATTGTGAGCTCTCAAGTAAAAGAAATCTGTCCATGTCATGTACCTGAGTGTCGGCAGTTAAGCAACAGATTATATGTTAATAAATTAAGTTTATTTAACTCAATTCCTGGTCAGTGTTTGTAATGTAACCAGAAAGCATGAATACTTTGAACAGACTAATTCAAACAGTAAAACATTAAATGTCGTTCATTTGTACTGGTGGTGTAAAAGGTTAAATTCTTGACTATGAACCACATAGCCTGAGTTTGATTAGTGGCTCAGTTTCTTAACATTGCAGACATGGAAGATGCTTGTGTCCAGCATGAGATGGAGAGAGAGTAGCCCTTGCCAGCTCACATTGCTACTCTGTCACAGACTCCACTGGAAAATAGGATATGGTAGGATACAGGCATGACCACTCAAACCAGTGATAGTAGCCCTTCTCAGTGCATGTTGAGGAACATTTATGTGCAGACAAAAGGGTATTAGCAGTCCTTATAGTGATGCAAGTGTTCATGTCACCCTCAGGAGAGGGGATTATGCCATTTACAGGAAAATGCCCACATAAACAGGATGCTGGTAAGGGCAGAAGCAAGCCCAATGTCTGCATGTATGTATGATTGCACTCCTCCCATCCTGATGGCTCTTGCTACAGTGGATATGTGGATTTCCCACCAGGGAGGAATAAATGGGCATCTGGTAGGGGAAGGCTCAACTGTCAGATGGCAGAGAGGGGGAAAAGTATTTCTTTTACATCTACCATATATACATCATAGTAATTTTGCAGAAAACTTTCAGAAGGGTATATTGGATTTTATCTGTGAATGCCAAACACCCGACGAGAAAAATAAATTATGAAACCAAAAATATCAAGGTGGATTGGAATTAACAAACATAAATGTTTCACTACTGTAATATCCCAAAGCCAGATTCCATTGTAAAGCAGTTTAATGTCATAGTTTGTTCAGAATTTTGTTAAGGCAGTACCACAGAGAGTTTTTTCACATGACATCAAAATGTGCAATCTGGGTGGATTAAAGCACTGGATAGAATGTTTTGTGATACATTTTTCACATGGGTTGAAAGACCTTCCTTACCTAGCTCAATACTGAAATATTCTTGTATTTAAATTAAACCTCTTGTATCAGAGGCAACATGGGATATATGCAAATTACCCTTTAAGGATATCAGGTGTTTCAGCTAAATGACAATTCTGAATGTCCAAGACTTTTTCTTTTACTTTTTTTTTTTTTATGATGATGCCATAAGAAGGCAGAAACATGCATGTCCACAACTAGAGGGGTTTGGCTTTATTGGCCTGAAACTGTCCATAAATAGACTTAAAAGTAAAAGTAAAAGAAAAAGTCTTGGACTTTCAGAATTGCCATTCAGCTGAAACACCTGATGTTCTTAAAGGGTAATTTGCATATATCCCATGTTGCCTCTGATATAAGAGGTTTAAGGTATCACACAGTGGAAAGTCTAGCTTTGCTAGATTTTTCTTTTTGTGGATTTAAATTAAGGTAACCTAAGAGTGCTGGATCTCTGGAGCAGAGAAGCATAGTATTTTTGTATAGACTATGGTAATTCTCTCCACACTTCTGTATGCCTCTCCTGTATTCTCATTCCTCAATATAGGTGACATTAATAAACTCTCCGTGACTTATAATCACATTGCCAGATTTGTAACAGGAGCCCCCTATAGAACCCATCACTGTATTAACCTAAAGAAACTTGACTGGTTAGAACTACCTAATATTCTCAAACTTAACCAACTCTCTGAAGCATACAAAATCATTAAGGAACCAGACAGAACCCCCTCACTACATAATCTACTGACCCCTTACTCCAACCTAAATGCTCTTCGCTCCTCAAAAAGACTACTGGTCCAAACCATCAAATCCAACAACAAGGGAGGGGATGCTCTCTATGCCAATTCTATAGGCAAGACTTGGAACTCTCTACCTAATAACCTAAGACTCACTAATTCACTATCTCAATTTAAAAAACATCTCACCCAATTCCTTAAGACACACTGGCTATGTCCATGTGCAAACCCAGACTAGGCTCCTGTCAATATAGCACATCCTACTTTAATCGAAAAATTGGGTTACTTCAAATTCCTATACTATCTGAACATTAATCCTATCTTGTTCTATAATAGCAAGTAGCTTCTTTATCATCCCTCTGAACTCCTGTAAGGTAATGTTCTGACTCTGTACATAGTTATTATAATGTCTTGAGATGCATTGGCATACTCAGAGTTGCAATTTTTCTGTACTAAGGCTAATAGCAGCCTAACTATGAATGTTTAATAATTTGTAACTAGTATCTTAAACTACTTAGTAATTTGTAAGCTTATTTTACCTATATTTTATTGTATTGCATCTTTCTCTGTGGAGCTTTTCTCCCCGGGCCTCCGCTGAAAATGGACATGTATCCAGTCGGACCATCCCGGTCAACAAATGTAAAATAAAATAAATAAATAAATAAATAATAAATTCTACCTTAACTAGGAGCTTTGCAGGACACTGATCCAGACAAAGTGTTGCCCAGGAGGCAGTACTTACAGCTTAATTTTGTATTTAGTTATAAAAGAATTCTTTAAACAATGCCTTTTTTAAGGGTCAGTGAGGGCATCTAATAACACTTCTCCAAAAAATAGCAAAATTAAATAGACAAAACTGGTGATAGCTGATAAGAATATATTGCAAGAATCATCTTTTATGTGTTGACTGCTACCACATGGCAAGTGTATTACAAACTGATTTGACAACACACATATGGACAAATCATCGATCTATTGACTTTAATAAACTTCCTCAAGGTCTTTCATTTGCATAAAACTGTAATTTTAAGCAGCATTTCCCAGTCAAATTATATGCAAGAAAATTATCTGCAATCTAACAAATATTAAAGGTATAATACACCAAGTGCTGAGTATTACCATATGGTTACGGTTATGAAAATATTATGAAATGGTCAGTTGCGATAAACTGTAATAACTACAGAGCTTACAAATGGAATATAGATTTTGGCTGCTAGGCAAGCCATTCTCATGTTTCCAGTCTGCAAGTGATGGATATCTGCAGGGGTTGCAACATTTTTTTAGCCATCGCTTTAAGCATATGGCAATGCAACAGTTTGAATGGGGAAAATGTAAGATGTGTTTCAGTGTAAAGACAAAACTTACAGGAAAAAATGACCAACCTGTGCTGTGTAAACGTCTCACCAAACAAATAAACCAGAGTAAAGCAGTCAAAAAATGTAGAATGATGAGATGACACCAGGCTCTCAGCATAAAACGAACAATCTTTTATTTTAAAACAACATAAGTGCTTTCACAGCTCTTGCTGCTTCTTCAGATGTCAGTATCTGTAACATCTGTTGTAAAATAAAACATTGTTTGTTTTATGCTGAGAGCCTGGTGTCATCTCATCATTCTACTTTTTTGGAAAGAAGAAACTTGTTGGGCATGAATATATAAATATGAATTTTTGATTTCTATGATTTGTTAACTTAATATAAAAACTAAAACATGCAGAGAGTATAGGGGGTATTTTCTCCTATGATATTCATAAGTATTCTCAAAGCTTTTTCAAATTTTTTCCCCAAATTGAATATTACGGGTTTTGCACAGAGTTTTGAATAACAATAAAGTTATAAAAAATACAGAAGGAACCTCATGCTCATGGCCTTTATACTACCTATGTTCTGGTTTATTTTTCAATTTTTTCAAGGAATACTTAAAGGTATAATGATGTACATAAGGGACAACATCAAACTGCCATCTATCTCCAAAACATATTTTATGTTTCTAATGCTACAGCTACTTTCTGTTTTTCACACCCTCATTACTCATCTGGTAGGGAAGGGTGCCTACCAAAGATGACACAGCATGCCAGCATGCATTTTTTTCTTTTTAATTTCTACAAATGTTTTGTAATATTGATAACATAACCAATGTGCTTTTGTGTTATAATACACTTTTTCAGACCATCATGGTGTTTTATAAGTGTTTACTGAATAAAATGTTTTTAGTCGGATGCTATGGTAATTGAACTCTTTTTCATGTTACTGTTTAGTTTTATGTGGAGATTACTGATAACATGACAGGAATTGAATCAGTACTGTGTTGGCAATAATGGTATTTCAAATCTCTGATGAAAAATTACAAGGCCGTATTCTATTTATGTGGCTAAGGCTCTTCTGAATCAAGTGAAAAGAGAAGCTGACAGTTCCTTTTTCATAGCAATGAATACAGTTTACTTAAAATGGAGCATTTTAGCTAAAGGGCATGCTGTTTGTGACTTCTGCAAGTACATATTTGCATCTTTTTACTGATACCAGTATTAAGTGAAAAAGGAGGGGAACGGCCCATTTGTAACATTTCTAGTGTCCACTGGTTCAGGGGACAACTTCCATTTTTCCAAGCATTGTTCCTTCTGTTCCATTCAAGAAGGGTCATAATGGTAAAAAGGAATCACTGATTCATAATTTGTATACAAAGGTTTCTAAAAACATGCAACCCTATCCATAATTCCTGCCAATCAATGCAGAGGACAATACAGCTCAGAGAAAGAAATATATCTCCAAAGTTGAAGCGCAGAGATGAAATTTAGTTTGCAAAACTGCCATTTTAAGCATTATCCATCATACTGTGTTCCATTTCCTTCTTTAATTTCACTCATCTAACCCAATATTAGCTTAGAAATCTCTACATGCAATCAGGTTATGGGTATCTGCTTATTATGGGGAGAAGGGAATAGAGCTAAATGTAGTCTGGACAGATTTTGGAATTCTGTTGAAAATTCAACCATAAGAGAGTGTCACACTGAGGACTTTTTCTCCTTACTCTAAATAGTGGTGACTCTCAAGCTGGGGGTACGGTGGGCACAACTTTCTTTATGTAAGAAGAGTGCTGGGAAAAGAGTAGTTTGCATACAATGACATGCTAAATAAAACTTTCCTGAATGGAGATTTTTGTAGTTAGCTTCCCCCATACCTCCAGTTTGAAGAATTGAAAATGTATGTGTGTAGTGGCCACATGTGGAAATCTGGCATCCGGGTGCCTGTACACCTATACACCTTTATGTGTGCGTGTGTGTGTGTGTGTGTGTGTGTGTGTGTGTGTGTGTGTGTGTGTGTGTGTGTGTGTGTGTGTGCATACGCACACATTCAGGTTTATATATGTATATTTAAATTCTGAGATTGCACTACCTTCAAGTAAGGT
>NC_056739.1:383132537-383175037 GCF_019279795.1 Protopterus annectens | reverse complement strand
AGCCTTCTGGGATCTCCCTGCCATTGTTCCTTAATTGTCTGCCCCCTTCCTTATTTTCTGATATGCATATCAAAAGCCTTAGCTCTCTTTCTTAACCCCCCCCCCTTCTGCCAAATCCCCTATAAGCTTGCTCATTTAGAACCCTCACCACATTTGTTGCCTTTCTGTTATCTTTCCAGATCTGCACACATCCTCTGCAACCCCACCCCACCCGTTCCTCCTCTTGTATTCCCTATCTTTTGCCCCAACTGTTGGTCTCACATTTCATTGTACCCCATTATCATTCACTTGTGCAAAGACTGGGGTCCTCCATACTTAAATTCAGGGAGAAAAATTGATCAAGTCCCACCTGGTAACATATCCACATAATCCATAGTTCTGAAATGCCACGCCATTGTCTTTGTGCTGTTATTTCCCACTGAGTCCAAATCACACAGTGGTGTGATCACTGGTTACTTATGCCATCATTTGGACATCCATTGCTTCAGTGGCTGGATTAGTACAAAAGCTACAATTTTGTCATTTCTGGAATTCACTGTTTTTCTTGAAATCAAAGTTTAATTGTCCAAGTAACAGTTTACAGTATCAGGTCTCACATTTCCAAGCGGGAACCCATCTCTCCCTTCTCTGCCAGTCCTAAACAACCACACAGATAATGGTATATCCAGCTTGTCTTGTTGCTGGTACAGGCCTCTTTGACACCAGCAATGTCCATCTTCCCAGCCGTCACTGCTTGTAACTCCCCATCTTCCTCAACTTGCTACGCAGTACCATTAAGGCACAGTATGAAGCACCCTTGTTTGCTTTTCTACTAAGCTCAAAATATGCTTTTATCATGTCTATTACCTGAACACCTACCCATCCACCCCTTTTCCAGATTATGTGCTATTTCCTGCCCCCCTTCTAACTTAGATTAAATGTACAGACCCAACATGTCTTTTCAGCCCAGGACTATGCACTGCTATTACAGGTGGACCAGGTCTGTTGCTTTCACTGAGTTGGCATCTCTGCCAAATCTCTCTGTACCATCTTGTTGTTTCTATGGCAGTCTCTTACTTATTTTCAGAATTAACTATTCTCTTTCATTCTCTCTTTCATTTGTGGGTTGGCTATCAGAAGAGGTAACACCTCTGAGAAAGTTCCCTCCAATGTCTCCCCCCTCCGGGTATCTGACTACCACCTCTTTAGCATTTCTTACTGCTGACACAGATCTCGCCCCAGATCTTCAGCATCTACATTGCTCAGTCACAAGAGCTATCGGAACCCATTGTTTTAAGATCAATTAATTAGAACAAGAGAACATCTCTCTCTCCCCACTACACACAGTTAGGAAAACATTGTCAAAGAAAATTAAACATGCTGCACACACTAGTGTATCTGAACCAGTTCACTTAGATTGCTGTCCTAAACAAATCAAGAAATGTCCTTACGGTAATACACATATAGCTAAAGACAAGTCAGAGATGACTTAGAAAATCTAATTTCTCAAAATAATTCAAGTTTTTTTTCTGTGCAGATGCTTAGTGTGTAATGTCTGACCTTTTCCACTTATGATCCATCAAATTTTTAAACCATAAATCTTACTTAATCCTCTGTTGTGATGCCACAGTGTGTTGCCATGACAATAATTATGGTTTCTCAATTGCTGCATTATTACTTCAGGTAGAGAGAAGCTATAACAGAAAAAAAAATTCATCTGGAACAAATCTCTCTGTGTAATGCACTCTACCTCAGTAATAAGAGGAAAGAGAAACAGAGTTCCTGCTGCATTATAAGCTAAATTGCATTTGCATATAATGTGAAGTTGTCCAGAAGGGGTCAGCAGCTCCTATCATCATAATACCTTCTTCATATTTATGTTTTAATTATATACTTGTAAGGCTCTTCCTACCATCATAATAGTTACATCTGAAAATTTAGCCTAACTGATTAGCGATCTGCTCAGTTAATGAAAAGTATTTTAAGAGGTGTTTAACAAGAACACATAGTCCATATGCATGACATCAAAGTCCTCCTACAGTACATTCAAACAATAGTGCAAGGTAATAAGTCTCTTTGAACTGATTTAAGGTATGAAGCAGTCTATTGGAATGAAAGTTTTGTTTCCATATCTTGCTTTGACTTATTATAAAAGTAGAGGCTGATGTACGTTAAGTAACTCTACAACCCAAGTAAGCATTTTAGTATGTTATCCAAATCAGGAAAGGCATTTCTCCTGCACATTAACCAGTTTAGCATTTGGCTGGATATGATGTGAAATGCACAAATACCCATTGTTTTCATTTTCTTCTCTAAAACATTTTGAATAAGCTGACCAGTATACCTCTCATTTGTACATCCCATTGAGTCCTGTCCACTATGTGCCCTGCAGTCAAATCAGTTTGACGCATCTTTTGTGTTATGGTTATCTGCAATCTTATGAGGTAGTTTCTGAGCCTTGGTCTCACTGGTATTTGAACAGGTATCCAATTCTACATTTTGTATGTATTGCCTCCCTTCAAACATCTGTTGGAAAGACTGGCTCAGCATTCTTAACCTCTCTTCATAGTGAAGTGTCTAACTTTTCTGTATCCTTTTTAAAATGTCTTTTGTTACATATTTTGTTACATATAGATTGCCAGATGAACAGTACAGTATGAGATGCAGAATTAAAGACTAACATTATTAGCCTTGGATCCCAGATATCATACACAGTGTTTCAGTCTTTGTGCCCTCTGTCATAATACATTTATGTGAAAATCAAAGGTAAGTTATTGTTTAATATAACTGTCTTTGCAACTATTTGCTTCCTTTGCTCCATCTTTTCCAGATGGTAGTTTTCCTAATAAAATATTTTGCAAAATGGTACAAAATTTAACTCACTTGATGCAAGTGCTGCGTTGGCCCACTAACAAAAAACATGGCCTCCTACATAGTTCCAATAAAAGGTATTATATCACATCTCTGTTCCAGGGTCTGTACGTTTAGTTCGCACTTATCATAGTAACATCTATCTTTAACCATTATGACAATACTTTTGTCCACTACAGAATGCGAGGTTTTCATTAATGCAGTCAGTAGATCCTCACTGTCAGTTTGCTGAACACCACTTCAGTTCATTTGGTGAGGTGTTGCAGGAGTCGGCAGTATATATGGATAAGATGCAGCATTACCCACAGCATAGGAAATCTCTGATGATATAATTACATCACGGCTACAAGGCATGCGAGAGAAACATTGCAGAGTCACTACTGGATAATGTACCACTACATTTATTTATTTGTTTATTTATTTATTTACATTTGTTTACCGGGAAAGTCTGACTGGGCCAGAAGCCCATTTTCAGTGGAGGCCCGAGGAGAAAAGCTCCACAGAAATACAAGCAACATACAATAATTAGATAGTACAATGGTATGCATGCAGTAAGATGCAGAATATATATCTTCCAGTTAGTCTATACAAAGTAGTATTCAATACAGTTTTCTAGTAGATACAGGTTCAAAAAGAAAAACATAAGCATTTCAGTGAAGATTTATTATAGAATTAGAATATATTCCTGTTTCATTATATTCAATCATGTTTTGGATAAATGGCATCGAACGAAACAAAACTTGTCAAGATAAGTGGGATGCCTTATTTTGTTCATGCTGCAGAACACGTTGCATCAGGGAACACACACACACTGTACAGTTCTTGTTTTTAGTTGCTGCTTATCAGTATACATACAGTGCAAAATATATGTTCTTAAATCAGAAGCTTGCCATTACACATTTGTAGTTTCAGTTTGTTTCCTGATCATCTCATTCCCTCCTATGAAGATTTTTTGAGTTGGTACTCAGAATTCCAATTGGCATGGCCTGAGCCTTTAAAAAAGTTGTCATCACTTGACAGTTCAAACATATGAGCTTATTTTTTATTTCTTATTTTTTACTAGAAAACTGTAAATGGCAAACTATTTAGCACAAAGTAACCTGAATAGCAGTTGCATTAATTCAATTTTAGGCCTTATTGTGGATTTTAAAAACCACAGTAAAAACAGTAACTTAAGTTTTGTGCTATTGGGTGGCCTAATGGTTAAGGTGTTTGCCTTACAAACACAAGGTGCAGGGTTTGAGTCTCATAAGGGATAATTGGCTAGGCGTAAAATGGCTTGCAAGGGCAGTTAGCTTAGTACTAACCTATGAACCTATAATGATTTCTCAATAACCATTCAAGCAGCAAGCACACTCCAGCAGTAACCATTCAAGCAGCATGCACACTTCAGCAGCATTTTCCTCATTCTTTTGTATGAGGCTGAGCACTTCTGCCCACGGCATTTGATTGTTGAGATATTTAAGGAAATACGAAAATTACAATATAAACAAATAGTATACAAATAACAATTTGTATTTCTTTAGCTGCATTAGACAGAGGTCAACTATCAATAAAATTGTGTTTGCTGTCATGTACTTTTTAAGAAGAAATCTAATACCTTGTTTGTATCATGGGTTTGGATTTAATAATGCAACTAAGCAGCAGCAATATTTGATGCCTAGAAACATTAGTAAGATATCACTACAGACATGCCTGGAGGAATCACTATGCTGTAATGAATTATACCAATATATAATATTATGAACATGGTATTAACTATGCATTGCAGATTTATGAAGCCAGCACTTTGATGTCATACACTTAATTCAACTATTCACATTCTATTTTTCCTATACATTTGAAGACTTGCTGCAAGTCTAGTAGAGCTGAGATATCTGCTAGTGTGCACTCTGCACCACTTTTTCCCTCATAAGGAACCATCCCATATCCACTATTCATAGGCAATGATATGTACAGAAGAGAAGTTTCTTTATTTTGTTTTTGACTTGTAAGTGGAAGCAACGTTCCACTGACTATGGCTTTTTTGATCTAATATTTAAGTTAAGACTAAATACATGCACCAGAAGTCACTAACAAGCTGCTTGCATCTGGTCCCTTACCACCCTGAACACCCTGCCACAACAGTACCTCATTGCTTTTACACCTGATCAACTACCCCCACTTAGATCAAAACTTCCAGTTACTATTAACTTACCCTCTTACAACCACCACATTTATCAGTATTCACCAGGCTCCCATCTCAAACTGTTAATATACTACAACATCACACTCAGTCTAACCTATCTCCAAAGCCTTGCCTCTCCTCACATCATAATTAATATACAAGAAAAAATAATTAATGTCTTTATTAGTCTTATCTTTCAGTGTCTAACCTAACATACTCCTCCTAGCACCCTCCACCCCTTTATGGTATTTAAAGCTCCCAAAATACACCCATACACTTTTAATTCCCTAACTGTAACCAAACAATCCACACACAAACCCACCCACCCTTTTACAATGATCATTTGAAGCGGTAGCAATTAGGCCACTGTAACATTCTAGAAACATTTAACTCAACCAATGCCCACTTTAGCTGAAGTTAGCAAATATGATTATCTGTAGAACAGTAAATGGATCCAATTATAAGTATGGTTAGAGCAACAAGGCATCCTTGCAGTAGTAATCACTAAATCCTGGTTAAAGGTTTATACACACACCCTCTCTGATTACTCAGAATTGCTCATTATTCCATTACAACTACGCTGATCTTGGACTCCTGGCGGTATTACTCCTAGTCTTTTTATTCTAAGCAACTCTATGATAGAGGTGAACCCCAAATAGTCACTCATCTAGACAGCTGTACCCTGTCACATCAAGATCTTAAATCATTACAGCATGGGCAAAATCTCCACAGTAACAAGGAAATAATAATGGGTAAGATACCATCAAATATATAGGTACCCGAAACCTAGAATGACTTTGAGAATCTGATCTCATTAGTTGCTTTCAGGTACCAGGCTTCAGACTCCTACCAAGAAAGTCACTCCACTGGATATTATACTAAACCATAAAACCACAAGACGAAGAAAATTGCAGTAATTGCAAAACCAAACTACTCAGCCAGGAAAAAATCCACACCACGATCTCTGTATTTCAGTTAATTTAATAAAAGAACTCTGGCGCCTCGGCACAAACCAGCCTTCAAGGAGTAACAAAATAATCACCACATAACACTTCTATATATATTACATACAATTACACTTAATTATACAATTAAACAATTAATCACATATTTAGAAAGATTTTTAAAGAAAATCCTTCCAATTACATTCGTTATTAAAGCTTACTGGAGACAATGTATTAAACTTTAAAATATACAGGGTTTCTTTATACAATTTCTTTTTTACATTCCCCTCCTCTTTATCTATAATTGGTTCTAGAATACAAGCTCTCAACAAAGAAGGATCATTATTATGGTAAAGACTAAAATGTAGGGCAACAGGACTTATAAAATTCTTATTTCTAATGTCCCTAATATGTTCTTGGAATCGCAGCTTAAAGACTCTTATCATTTCACCTATATAAAATAAATTACAGGGGCATGACAATACATATACTACTCATTTAGTAGCACAACAATATATAGATATAGAATGAAATCTAGTTCCATTAATTTTTTTCAAAAGATCTAATTATGTTAGGACAAACAGAGCACCTTCCACAAGGGAAGGTGCCACATTGTGCAGGATGTATATTTAACTTATCACTAGGTTGTATAAATGTATTATGCACCAGCATATCTTTAATATTTCTACTTCTCTTAAATGAAATACATGGAACTCTATATAAATTCTTCACACATTCCTTATTATTAATTAAATAGGGCCAATAATATTTAATAATGTCAGTAATTTTATGACTCAAAATATTATAAGCTGTTACAAAATAAACCTTTCTACCACCTTGTACTACATCTCTGTCTCTATTGTCATTATTTCTCTTTATAGAGTCAGTACAAGGTGAATAAAAATCTAGCAGTTTCTGTATAGAGTTCAAAATTAACATTTCATTGTACCCTCTGTGTCTAAAGGCAACACAGGTATTTAGAATTTCCTTCTCTAAAATATTCACATCATTACATAATCTGCTCACCCTTAGTAACTCATTATAGGGTAGAGCTTGTATAGCGTGTGGGGGGTGACAACTCCTACTTTCTAAAATACTAGAGTCTCTAGTACATTTTCTATATATACCAGTTACTATAATACCACCCCTTATTTCTAAATTTACATCTAAATAATTAACTGATTTACCCATTTGCAAACCATCAAATTCTACTTGAAAACGATTAATGTTTAGACTATTAATAAACAGGGGGGCTAAATCAGCACCTCCCTTACATAAAACAATCAGGCCTTCTATGTACCTGCAATAAAGAACTAGAAAATTATTAAAAAAGCTAGATCTGTAAAGAAATTCAGTTTTAAAAAGGTCCATAAATAGGTTGGCATACATGGGTGCAAAAGACGCACCCATGGCAGTTCCTTGTTATTGATGATAAATCCGATTATTAAACTCAAAAAAATTATTTGTGAGACAAAAATGGGCCAATTCTATAACACAGTTACTAACAGGACTATCTCCCAAGAAAAACTTGAGGGCTTCAATTCCTAACATGTGAGTAATACTTGTATATAGACTTTTTACATCTGTTACAATCCAGTAGTAACCCTTTTCACACTTAACAGTGATTATTTTGTTACTCCTTGAAGGCTGGTTTGTGCCGAGGTGCCAGAGTTCTTTTATTAAATCAACTGAAATACAAAGATCATGGTGTGGCTTTTTTCCTGGCTAAGTAGTTTGATTATACTAAACCATTCCTGATAAATGTCTCTCAGTACAAATACTTCCAAACTCCCTCAGTGATCATAATCCAATTAAGTCTACGTGGCAACTACCACCAAACTCCAACATAACTACATACTTTAATGGTCTCAGACAGCACATAAGGTACCATAACAGAAGAGCTTACTCCATTGCATGCATCTACTTGATGCATTGAATCTCTTTGCCCTTTCCCTTGACTTATTAATGTCCATTCATCCAGTTCCATTGCACAGAGCAATAATGCTCTGACCATGCTGCAGGCAACCAGAGTTCAACTAGCAGTCCAGATGCCTGCAGAGGCTGGTTGGGGAGGATGGGAGTGAGTGGATACAACCAGCTTGCCCATCCTGGGGGAGAGTTGTCAGTTCTGGCTCACCACATGGGTGACACTCCCCGAGCTTCTGCTACCTCAGTGTAAATGTACCACAAAGCTGAGGGAAAACTAGCATGGGGATGCAAGCCTCCTCATGGACATTAGCAACTGCAGGCTCAGAGGAGCCACTAAGAGGGGAAGGAGTGTGGGAGATGAAAGGCTACCCTCTACCCAGGGCCAGCAGTCTGTTCGATTCTCTACCACCCAGCTCAAACCAAGGAATTAAAAGCTGATGGGAATTTCTGGGCCAGAACAACTGTCTTGCAGGACAATCATGTAGCCCAGAAATACTTGGTTCCTATTAAATCAAACAAATGGGCCAACTGGGCAAAGATGGAAGAGATATTTTTAACAACTATTCAAAATAAACTATACATGCAAAAGAAAAACATCTTGAAAAACTAAGCACACATTACTCTGATTAACAAAAAAAAATTGCTCACCATTTAAAAAGCAGAGAAAAAAACATTACAGTACAGATGAAACCTCAATCTCTAAGAACCTAAGAAAGGTTTCCAGGATTATATTAAAAAAGCAAAATCTGAATTCTGGAGAAACCTACAATGTT
The DNA here is from genome assembly GCF_019279795.1 of Protopterus annectens. Classification (NCBI taxonomy): domain Eukaryota; kingdom Metazoa; phylum Chordata; order Ceratodontiformes; family Protopteridae; genus Protopterus; species Protopterus annectens. Next base: position 383,166,374 of record NC_056739.1, on the reverse strand, counting down.
CTCTCCTAGGAAATCTCAAACATTTCTGTGATAATGTTAAAGTTTTAGCCAACCACAAGATTTTTCATGTTAGTATGAACACAGAACATGGTTCTAGAAACTATACAAGGTAATAGATCACAGCACAACATAAAACATCTCAAACCTAACCACTTCAGATTGAATCACATCAGTAATACCAATACACATCTTTGAGCATGACCAGTAGTGGCCCCTAGTTGTAATCTAGCAAAAGTACCTTGCAATAGTGTCCACTGGTTGTAATCCAACAAATGTACCTTGCAATAGTGTCCATGGGTTGTAATCTAGCAAAATTATCAGCTTTGAAGACTTTTGGAAATCACTTAAAAAGCACACCTGGGAAATCTTGTATTGTCTTCCTCATATGTGCACGGATCACCTAGGCAAACCCCTAGCTTTTAATTCAGGTTTAATGGAGACCACTTCATTATGTCCCACTCCCTTAACAATTTTTATTGAAAATAAAACTGAAGAGGCCAGGCTAATATTGATTTTAAAACTTAGGGCTGATAAGGGAGTGGGACTTAATGAAGTGGTCTCCATTAAACCTGTATTAAAAGCTAGGGGGTTGCCTAGGTGATCTGTGCACGTATGTGTTTGCATTAACTATAGTAGGGACTGCATATTTGTTATACATTCAACAAAGTGTAATATGTCTTTAAAGGAACATGGAGAATGATGTCATTGATGCATGGGGGGGATAATGCATATGACTGGATGCTTTAAACTTGAAGTGTTTTATAAGTGTATGTTTTACTGGTGTGTGTTATTAAGTTCTGAAGAAGCCACGTTGATGTGGTGAAAGCGCTTACCTGAATAAAGTACGATTTGGTTTTATATGCTCGCTGTGATTCGTTTTGCCTATTAGTATTCAGTTTAACTGCAAAAATAGCTTATACTATGTAATATCAATATAGAAATAACAATATTCTAGGAATCTTCATCTATTAGCCTAACATGATCTTTGATGGTTGAAAAAAAAGTCAAGTGATGACTGAAACATGTCATTCATGTTCAGAGTCGTTAAATAAACCTCACAAAAATGTGTCCTTCCATAAGACTGCCAGATGAACACTTGGGCAGATAGCAGTGTAAGTATACTGGATAGCTCTTACACATCATGCTGTAAAATGTATTTATATTCAAGTGAGGCAAGTTCAAACAAATAATAAATAGCATCAAAAATACAATATTTAAATATTTTACAGAGATTTATGGAAACTATACATTTTTTTGTTAAAAAATCTCCATTATTTGACTGGATTCTTGCCCAGTTGTGGGTACATTATGAAAAAAAACTAACAGATCCACTAAGATTAACTATAGCTTGCTAAATCAGCATATGATAATCACTGTCAAAATAGCACAAACTACAAAATGTTACGCTGCAAAGCAGAAGAAATAGAAAGCATATTACATTTACGCACAGGCTCACTTATCGACCAGCTAATGTACTGTGAAAACTTTCTTGCAAAAGAAAAAAAATGTGAAACAAAAAGTAAAAGCAGGACACAGACAATCAACCATCACACTTGGCTTGCACATCAAAGTGGTTGGACCTTGCTGAGAAATAACACCTGCATCTTATTAGGTAATGTTTTCATCACACTGTCTTCTCATATGCTTCTTATTCCCATAAATTTCTGATAACATTTTCTGGGAATAGAACAAAGTGCGAAGAGCCCATAGTTTTATATCTCTAAGACATGAAATGAACTGCATTAAATTTATACTAATGTAAGTACAGGTTACCATATCTTATGAAATCTGGCATCTTTATACATTCCTCTGATGACGATTAACATAAAGAAAAAAATGAAACATATATCCTTGTCATATATGAATATACCATTAAGGTGGGAAATATTGTAGCCAGAAACTTTGTAAAAATAATGCAAATAGAATAAGAAAAAATATTAACAGTACTTCTAAGGTTTCTGTAAAACCTTAAATGCTTTGTTTAAAAATATTTGTGAAACAAACTTGCCCTCAGAGAATTTCCGAAGTTATTTACAAGAACACTGAATGTTTGAATGTTATGTAAATTCTATCCTTTAAAATGTGTTAATTAAAATGATTTAAAGTAATAACTGTAAATTAAATACAGGATCATGAGTGCTTACACTTATTTTTCAGGATTTTTATATACCACCTTTTTTGCATTTGTTAAGGAGAATTAAATGTAAAATATTCAAACCTCTAAGGTAATTCTTTTGAGAAATGACTCACTGTGTAGATGTGGCAGGCTATTTGTTGTCAATGATAAATACTGGACAAGCTGCTAAAATTAATTGATTATTTAACATGAGTATATTTAGTGCTTCACTTAAGCAATGTACTTTTTTCAGTATTTCTGTATTCCATATTTTGTATCCATACCATAATCCATAATTATAAAAAAATGTTAAGTAATTTCTTTCAATACAAAATCTTTTTGGTACTCTTTCTGCGACTCCAGTAGCATTTTGGTGTATTAATTTCTTTAATGTGCAATAGAATGAAAGGTTGAGAGAACAGTAGTTATGCACAAAGGAACAAAGGGCATTGAAGCTCACTGCCCTTAATCCTCAACCAGCCCTTAGGACAGCATCGTTTGATTGCAGGAGGCTACTTAATCCTCAACCAGCCCTTAGGACAGCATCATTTGATTGAGGGAGGCTACTTAATCCTCAACCAGCCCTTAGGACAGCATCATTTGATTGAGGGAGGCTACTTAATCCTCAACCAGCCCTTAGGACAGCATCATTTGATTGAGGGAGGCTACTTAATCCTCAACCAGCCCTTAGGACAGCATCATTTGATTGAGGGAGGCTACTTAATCCTCAACCAGCCCTTAGGACAGCATCATTTGATTGAGGGAGGCTACTTAATCCTCAACCAGCCCTTAGGACAGCATCTTTTGATTGAGGGAGGCTACTTAATCCTCAACCAGCCCTTAGGACAGCATCATTTGATTGAGGGAGGCTACTTAATCCTCAATCAGCCCTTAGGACAGCATCTTTTGATTGAGGGAAGCTACAACATTACATTCCTAAATTCATTATCTTTCTTTGCCTTAGAGATCGTGGCTCTCAGATCAGTGTGCCAGTCCTCATGAAGCCCTCATGCTCATTCAAATGCTTGATAAAAAATGCAAAGTAAAATGGCACAGTAGTTTGGATACAGACAAAAATGCTTCAGATATATAACCAAATTTTGCAGATTCTCTGTGCTTCATTAATATGAATGCTTGGATCAGACTGGACAAATAAAACACTAATAATTTACAGAAATGATACAGTCAGTTCCATGGCACAGAGGAATAAAGTCCTAACTAAGGTCCAGGTGACCTGCATTCGATTAGCACCTTAGATGTCTGAGGAGCTGGCAGGGAGGAACTTTGTTGAAGATACTCCCTGTGGGGAGGTGTGGCCCATAGAGGGGGGAAGCCTCAGATGTATGTTGACAAATGGAGGTGAGTGATGGGGAAAACAAGGGTAGGTCATAACATAGCCCCCACAGCAACAGAAGCAGCTACCAGCATGACCTCCCCAAGATGTCATTAAGAACCATGATGGCCTCGGCTCACTTTGAGAAAAGTCGGGGGGTGAAAGGAGGAGCAGGCAGACCAGACAATGGATGGGGATTTTGGGATATCTGGAAAGGATGAAGCAGCAAAGTTAAGAGGAAAAAATTACAGAAATGCAGAGAATATTTGTAAAATTGTACCAAACACTAATATATTAAGTATTTCATATACTCGTAAGTACTGAGGCATATGTTTAACTGCCTCTGTGCATTTAGACAAATTCACAAATGATGTGATAGTTACGCAACTGTCATCACACTCACATTCCTTCAACAGATAGAAAGATTTTCCAAATACATAGAATATTTGCATAAAGGTTATTCCCAGGCCTATAATCATTAATAATTTTAATGCAAATACTCAGGAATTCATTCCTACAAATGTGTATATCAAGTATTTAGACAAATGCTACAGAGCTAAGAGTAGTTATAGAACAGAACAAAGTATAGAAAACATTAAATAAGTTTTCCTTTTGCTCTAACTATTCCAAGCAATGGCGTATGCAAACACACAAACTTCTCAAATGCTTTCATTTTGTCAAACTACTTCAGATGGTAAAAATATTTAAACAGATGCTCCACATGATTTTATCTTAGCAAATTACAATACACAAAATATTTGGAAAGTTGCTGTAGTATTTGCTATCTGCTCAAAATTCTCAAACTGTTGTTTAGAGGGAATAAATGGATTAAGTAAAATGCTTCCCATAAAAAGCAAATTTAGTACAACCGGGAAATTTCGAAAAAAGTATAGAAGTTGTAAACAAACATCCATACACACAATTGTGTGTGTGTGTGTGTGTGTGTGTGTGTGTGTGTGTGTGTGTGTGTGTGTGTGTGTGTGTGTGTGTGTGTGTGTGTGTGTGTGCATATCTACATACATATACACACACACACACACATATATATATATATCATGTATTATATATATATATATATATGTGTGTGTGTGTGTGTGTGTGTGTGTGTGTGTGTGTGTGTGTGTGTGTGTGTGTGTGTGTGTGTGTGTGTGTGTGTGTGTGTGTGTGTGTGTGTGTGTGTGTGTGTGTGTGTAAAAGAGTAGCTCATATGATCAAACCTTTGTAATTTTGAATATGTTTAACACTGGCAGAAGCGATCGAACGTCATTTGATTGCTTCTGCCAGTTTTAAGTCTGTGCAAGGTTGTGCACAGTAGGAATCAGGGAACTTTGCCCTTTCCCACTGTAGAGAGATTTCAAAGTCAGTATATTTTATTAGTGAAGGTTGGGAGGTGCAGAGCTTACCATATAGGGGTGCAGGAGGGCTTGCATTGATTTTAGTTGTGATTCAAACATTTTAGGGTTAGAGTTCTAAACTCATACAACAAACTGCTATGTTTTGCTGACCTCTGGAGACAATAATTACATTTTCAGACGTGTTGATGTAGCAGAATGCCTCATATCACACATGAGCATGAAAAATGCAAATAAGGACTTGAAAGAAGGTCTTTAGTTTACTGTCTTACATGTGAAAGTTTTTTTATTTTATTACATTATACATTATTTCATTGCATGCAAAACATTCCTGGATTTCATGAAATGCAAGGATACTGATTGTGAAAATGACATTTGTGCATCTGTTATGATTTGTAGCATACTGCATAAAGTAAGGATGCAAGAATTAATAGGAAGCACATCCTTGCAGACTTTCACTGGCTATTAAACAAACTGTACCTCCATGTCCAGCTCCCAGATTCACCCAGTCTGTCATACCAAACCCTCAGAGTTCACCTTTGAACCCTTTTGTCAGTCCTGTAAAAATGCAGTATTGGCTTCTGTGGAAAAGGCACCATCTTTATGTGACTTAATCAAACCAAGTCAAAAGGCAATAAAAACAAGATTAATACAGTGCCAAAAGACTTCAACTTCTGTACGACAGTAGTTTCATTAAATGTGCCTGTGTGCATACTGCATCATTTAGCATGCGTGGCTTGAAGTAAAATGAACAGTACAATGTATCTGTGAACAGTATGTGCTTTTAGAAAAAGTCAACGAGGATTAGGGCTCTAAACTGTTAAGCTTTCTGTAACCAAGAGTACAGAGTTTGATACCTTCCTCCTCCATTTGCCAACTGAGTGAGTAAGTACTTTGTTCAGGCAGTGGTCTCAGGTTTCCATTGAAAAGCTGTTAGCAAACTAATAAAATGCATTACAAAATGGTGGCAGGCCCATGAACTTATTGATAAATTCCTGCTACGTTCATTCCTGATATCAAAGTTGAGTCATAATTGAAATCCTCCAGCAGTATTTTATATTTGTAGCTAGGGAAAGCCATTTTGTGTTTCATATAAACTGCACACAATATAATAGAACAGAGTTAAGGCTGCAGAATTCCAAGTGATTCTTACATCCCCTGACGTTATATAACTGTAGTATTATGCTATACACAGTCAGGTCTATACATGAAGAGACTGCCAGTACGATTCCTGTTATGTCATCTGAGGCAATGTAAGGGGCAATAATAGAAATACATACGATAATAGTTTTTGAATGAAACAGGGCTTAGAGTTGATATAGAAAAGTATGCAGGAGGGATTTTAAATTTGAGTTGTACAGAAGGAAGTAAATTGTAAGGTTTCTCATTTTCCAGCTTTCTTGCAATTTTGTGCTTTCTTCATCTGCATTCATTAACATGGTAAAGTTGTATACAATGAAAACTGTATGATTAGCATTACAACACCAGCGTAATAGTGGAACATGACACCATGCTTTCCTAGGCATGGAAATCACACAGCTGTGATACCACCAAATATACAAAAGCCACCCTCACATTCTTGGCCAAAACTAAGTTTCATGAAGGACATTAACTAGAAAATTATTTTTTCTCAAAGAGTAGCAATCTCAGAAATTATAAAATTGGGAAGGGATATGCAACCCCCCACACACCAAACTGATACATTTTAAATCATAGCTTTTGTGTGTGTATCAAAAGACACTCTGAATACATGAAGTGGAACATAAGGTCATTGTATTCATACACATGATGTAGATTCCTGAGGCACACTATGCTTATACTACAGATTAGAAATTTTGGAAATTAACTGTTTTTTCTCTAGGATTCTGAAAAAAAAAACAGAAAAACACAGCTATCTAATCCATTGAATAGTTAGAATTCTGAAGAGTTTAAAACACTAGCAGGTAAACATTCTTGACACTGTTTCTACAGAAAAACAAGCCTACCCTGTATTCCACCCAAGATATGTATAACTCAGAGATCACAGGCATGTTGAAAAGTAATTACATGCATTCTTCTTACAAGGTTGTTTTACCTCTAAGTTGTTATATATAAATATTGGGATAGGGGCAGTGATGAAAACAGAAGGTACTGGGAGTTTGCTTCCCTTCAGATAAAAAGTATTCATGTATTTATTTCAACTTTCATTATACCAGATACTGAACCCATTAGGAGTACAGAAGTAGGAGCCCCAGCGAATCAGATTGTGGGAATGGAATTGCTAGCCAATCCGGAAGCTACTGATGCGCAGGAAGACCAGGAAGGGTGTGTTCAAAATGAAAGGGAAGGTATGATGCGTGAAATCGCGACCGGAGCTAGAAGGAAAACTTTTTCTATAGTGGCGGATGCCCATCTGGAAGCAGACCCGAGGATTATGATGCAGTGAACAACTCTTTTTAGGCCCCACAGGACAGATGAAACTCACCTTTCCACTTCCTACCAGGGAAAGGTCTGTGAGCAGAGGGGGCAAAGGACAGTACAGAAATCAGCCAAGAGGGAGAAGTACTGCATGGAACAAGTGTTCATGAATGCAAGAGTTTAATAGTTAATTTGTCATCAGTTGTTTTAACTGAACATGAAAATAATCCAGACAGCCAATAGTGCTGGTGTCAAACGGCCTTGAATAAAACACTTCAATGGTAGCCACCAACAAAATTGTTTAGTGAAAGGAAACCCTTCACAAAGTCACTCCAACTAACCAGACTTCCAAAAACACCACGCTAATTCTAGCAATGTGGAGCATAAATCCTTTAATACACAGTGAGCGCTTTCGCCATGCGGCTTCTTCAGACTGTTATACAATAGTAAAAATTCTAGCAGTTACATATATAACATATACCCTCACCCTATTGGTTTAAAAACTCATCACATACATTCAAAATGTAAGGCAATTAATTTTGTCAACATAGCACTCATGCAGAATTAACTGCTTCGTACTTGCAGAAAGATAATCCCTAAAACATCCTATATGAACTTCTTGTAAAAACATCATTTCATCTTCGCAGCAGCAATACAAAAGGAGAAATGAATACAACAAATCATCAGTAAAAATGCGACAAACTATCCGTAAAAACATACAAATGAAACTGCAGCATTGTCCTCATAAAGGCAACAAACAAACAGTATGAAGGCACTTGATATACACATGTAACAAGAGTTAATCCCTAAATCGAATTAACCTACACTAAACAGTGTGTATGTAAGTATAAATAAATTAATCCTATACTTACTGATTCTTGACCATCCTACCCTTAAAAACATTAAAACTCCTAACGTTGTAAAGGAAGCTGCTTCTTCCTTTCAGCATCCACTGCACTACTAGCACGCTGTACTGCCTCGCTCAAGGGTATGGCGTCAGCCTACCCTTAAAGGGAAATGTGCTCGAGTTCTCGCATGCTAAAAGCAGATTCTGAGGTTGTTACCTCAACTCCGATCCGATATTTATGAATATTAAAACGTACCTATTTAACACACATAACACACTAACATAATAAAAAGCGTTTCCTTGAAAGGGTTTTTCAAGAAGTGTATATACTTCCTATTAAAAACTATCTAAAACACATATGGTTGGTTCATATAGTGTCAGCAAAACTAAGCATAACAATCCAATTTCTTGACATCTATAAAGGCTCGGCTAGTACCACCTGGAATAAGATCGGAAAAAAGGACGCATACGTTACCAACGATCCAGGCATAGCTTACACTCTTACCGTGTGTTGAATGTTACGGTACGCGTGCGTTGCAGCTGACATAATCACTTGCAACCGCATACCCACACATCTTACAAGCAAAACCAGTCGTGTGTTGACAAATGGTTGAATCTTGCTTAATATTACTACTGTAATTGACCATATACGGGTCACAATGTGTGCTACCTAAAAACTACCTAAAAACTGGGCATACACAGCTAGGAATGGTGGAACAGGAATTGGACAATGGGAGGAAATCTGGGCGGATAGCAAGGAGTGGCAAGGAATAAGAAGACAGGGTGAGGGGGGAAAGGGAGGAAATGAGATGGGAAAATAGGCAGAGGGATGGAAAACACCAAACACAAAACAGGAGGTGATCTATACCTGCGTGCATGGTGCTAGTGGAGGGGGAGTGTGAAGGGAGGAAAAGCAAAGGAAAAAAGAGGAAAAAGGAAAAAAGGGAAAAAAGACAAAAGAAAAAAAAAGAAAAAAAGAAAAAAAAAAAAAAGAAAAAAGACAGTGTTAGGCATCAATGATGGAATGGGCAAAGGAGTGAAAACACCAAACAAACGAAAGGGAATCCATACTGACGTGCATGGAGCTGGTGGGGAGGGAGGGGGGGGGGAGAAGGGGAGTGAAGGAAGGGGGGGGGAGGGGGAAAAGGAAACGGGAGGGAGGAGGAGGAGGCATGGACAGAGGAAAGGATGAAAAGGAAAAACCTAAGATGAAATGAGAAGTGAAAGGCATTTCTGTGCTACAATGGTGTGTGATAGATCTATTGTTTGGGTACAAACAATCTCCTCTTTCTAAGGAAAGGTCTGACCTGCACTTTATCATTCAATCCTGGGTATAGGTCAGCTCTTAATCTAATTATCCATTTCGTTTCATTCTCCAGGGTGAAATTAATAATGTCACCTCCTCTCTTGTTGGGAGTGATCTTTTGGATGACAAAAAACGAGAAGGTATGGTTGGAACCTTTCTCTTTATGATGTTTAGCTAGGGCATTAACCTCGGATGCTGTCCTAATTTGGTAAACATGCTCCCTAATACGTTCTCTAAAAGACCTGTTGGTTTTACCAACGTAAAACGCCTGGCATGCTTCACAAGTTGCCATGTAAATGATGTTTGAACTACTACAGGATGTCCTGGTGTGAAAACTATAACTCCATTGAGTGGTAGGATGAATGAAACTTATTGTTTCATTAATGAACATGCACTGGTTGCATCTACCACACGGTGTAGTATTGGACAACTGTGTAGTAGATGTCTCTCTGGCCAGACTGTTCCTAGGCTTGCATAAAATTCTCCTTAAATTAGGTTGGTTCTTATAAGTGATGCTCGGGCGAGGACCCACTATTTCCTTAATATCATTATCTAACATCAATAAATCCCAGTGCCTCTCAAATATCTGCTTCAAACCCACTGAGTCTTTGGTATAAAACATGGAAATTCTATTCTTCATAGGATTCGACTGGATATCCAGAGCTGAGGTAGGTAAAGGTTCTGAATAATACGGTTTCGCTCTAGTATCTCTTAGGCTTTGGACATCTACAACTGTCCTATCAAATGTATTTTCATTATAACCTCTTTTTGAAAATCTAGCCTTAAGACCTTTAAGTTCATCTTCATAGCCTTCACTAGTGGGATTCAACCTAGAGGCCCTCATTACCTGCCCCTTCATTACATTATCGAATACATATTTGGGGTGCATACTACTCCTGTGTAGAATAGTATTCCTGAAACATAACTTCCTATGGACGTTTGTATTAAGTAGTCCATTGCTGAGCCTGTTGATATTCACATCCAAATAGGATATACGTTCTGTTGAATAATTTAATGTGAAACTTAAAAATCTTGTTGAACTATTCATGCATTCGACAAAAAGCAGTAATTCCTCACTGTTACCCTTCCAAATAAAGAAAAGGTCATCAACAAACCTGCGGTAGAACCCAACATACTCCTGGAATTGGGGTGTAATAAATAGGAAGGACTCTTCCCATTGTGCCATGACCAGGTTGGCGTAGCTGTTGGCACAGGACGTGCCCATTGCTACGCCATCCCTTTGTGAGAAGATGTCGTCTCCAAACATGAAGACATTATTCAACAATACAGTTTCTAAAAGTAAAGCAAAGAAGTCTATTCTTACATTAGAGAATTCAGAATGCTTTTTCATGTACTCCTGTACGTAATGTATACCTAAATCATTGGGGATCATGGTAAACAAACTAACCACATCTAGTGTTACTAGGATGTAGTGTACATTGTCCTCCAATGTTTTCGTATAATCATATAGGTCCAAAAGAAACTGCTTACTGTCTCTCAGTATGAACTTGTTTTGATTAACTAGGGGTCTGAGGTGATATTCAATAAAAATGGAGAAAGGTTCAGTCACCCAACCTTGTCCAGCTACAATCGGCCTCATGGGTGGATCCCTTGCCGATTTATGAACTTTGGGAAGACCTTGTATAATGGGGATTAATGGGTTGTTTACCTTGAAATAGTCATAAAGTTCCTTCTGAATACTACCAGAAGCTAACAGCTCATCAAGCATGTAATAAACTTGTAAGGTTCTATCTATAACTACATCCATACCTATCTTTAAATATGAAGAGGTCTCTCCTAAGAGCATTCCCATCCTTCTATTATAGTCCAAAGAATCCATGAGGACAATGGGGCCTCCTTTGTCAGCTGGTCTAATTACAATAGTCGATCATTCTTCAGGTCATTTAGTGCTATTCTATGATTAAAACCTAAATTCTGTTTATACTTAACATGCCTTGTTTCTTCAAAATGCTTGTGAATGTCATTCTCTATAATCTTGGAGTAAACATCCAGAACCGGATGTAACTGGGGGATGTATACACTATTACTTCTAAATTTGCTGATGTCCTGTCGATCAGGCATATTACCAAATTCAAGTTTCAGTTGAATGTTCCTAACGAACATTTTGACGTCAATGATGGAACCACCAGCTCCATGCACGTCAGTATGGATTCCCTTCCGTTTGTTTGGTGTTTTCACTCCTTTGCCCATTCCATCATTGATGCCTAACACTGTCTTTTTTCTTTTTTTTTTTTCTTTTTTTCTTTTGTCTTTTTTCTTTTTCTCTTTTTTCCCTTTTTTCCTTTTTCCTCTTTTTTCCTTTGCTTTTCCTCCCTTCACACTCCCCCTCCACTAGCACCATGCACGCAGGTATAGATCACCTCCTGTTTTGTGTTTGGTGTTTTCCATCCCTCTGCCTATTTTCCCATCTCATTTCCTCCCTTTCCCCCTCACCCTGTCTTCTTATTCCTTGCCACTCCTTGCTATCCGCCCAGATTTCCTCCCATTGTCCAATTCCTGTTCCACCATTCCTAGCTGTGTATGCCCAGTTTTTAGGTAGTTTTTAGGTAGCACACATTGTGACCCGTGTATGGTCAATTACAGTAGTAATATTAAGCAAGATTCAACCATTTGTCAACACACGACTGGTTTTGCTTGTAAGATGTGTGGGTATGCGGTTGCAAGCGATTATGTCAGCTGCAACGCACGCGTACCGTAACATTCAACACACGGTAAGAGTGTAAGCTATGCCTGGATCGTTGGTAACGTATGCATCCTTTTTTCCGATCTTATTCCAGGTGGTACTAGCCGAGCCTTTATAGATGTCAAGAAATTGGATTGTTATGCTTAGTTTTGCTGACACTATATGAACCAACCATATGTGTTTTAGATAGTTTTTAATAGGAAGTATATACTTCTTGAAAACCCGTTGAAGGAAACGCTTTTTATTATGTTAGTGTGTTATGTGTGTTAAATAGGTACGTTTTAATATTCATAAATATCGGATCGGAGTTGAGGTAACAACCTCAGAATCTGCTTTTAGCATGCGAGAACTCGAAGCACATTTCCCTTTAAGGGTAGGCTGACGTCATACCCTTGAGCGAGGCAGTACAGCGTGCTAGTAGTGCAGTGGATGCTGAAAGGAAGAAGCAGCTTCCTTTACAACGTTAGGAGTTTTAATGTTTTTAAGGGTAGGATGGTCAAGAATCAGTAAGTATAGTATTAATTTATTTATACTTACATACACACTGTTTAGTGTAGGTTAATTCGATTTAGGGATTAACTCTTGTTACATGTGTATATCAAGTGCCTTCATACTGTTTGTTTGTTGCCTTTATGAGGACAATGCTGCAGTTTCATTTGTATGTTTTACGGATAGTTTGTCGCATTTTTACTGATGATTTGTTGTATTCATTTCTCCTTTTGTATTGCTGCTGCGAAGATGAAATGATGTTTTACAAGAAGTTCATATAGGATGTTTTAGGGATTATCTTTCTGCAAGTACGAAGCAGTTAATTCTGCATGAGTGCTATGTTGACAAAATTAATTGCCTTACATTTTGAATGTATGTGATGAGTTTTAAACCAATAGGGTGAGGGTATATGTTATATATGTATATGCTAAAATTTTTACTATAGTATAATAGTCTGAAGAAGCCGCATGGCTTAAAGCTCACTGTGTATTAAAGGATTTATGCTCCACATTGCTAGAATTAGCGTGGTGTTTTTGGAAGTCTGGTTAGTTGGAGTGACTTTGTGAAGGGTTTCCTTTCACTAAACAATTTTGTTGGTGGCTACCATTGAAGTGTTTTATTCAAGGCCGTTTGACACCAGCACTATTGGCTGTCTGGATTATTTTCTATCTTATCTGCTGGTGTTACATCCTATGCTCAGGGGCTACATTTGACTTTTTTATACATTGATTGTTTTCACTCCTGGACTGTGGATATGGCCGACAATGCTACCTCAAACATTGAGCTACCGTATGTACCGCAAACTGTACAACCTAGTGATGGGTTGGGACGGTTCCATGCTTGTGTGACTGGTGGGGAAAACCTACTACTTTCTTATGAGCCGGATTTTGGCTCAGTAAATACTGCTAATAATAATGAGAACTTTTTGAGTTTATCTAATGACTTACAAGTACTAGAAAATGAGACAATTAAGCTGAAAAAGTTGCAAGTCCAAAGACAGTACTTTGAAGCATGTTTGGATAAACATATCATTCCACGTGGTTTACGTATTTTAAAAATGCCCACTTCAGGTGACTCCTTACCGGACCTCTTATATGAATGGCAACAGCTCAATATTGAGCTCAGTAATAACTATATGAAGTTGTTAATCAGGTTCCACTTACCTGAAGAGGAGAGTCTTAGATTAAAAGTCAATGATTTGTATGATAAAATTATCAAGAAGTATGTGAATGTAAATGTTGGTATTAAGATTGAAAGAATGATAGATAATGTTATGGTCTATGAAAGAAGATTGATTGAGCAAAAGAAGAACAAAATTATGAGGGACCTAAGGGATTTTAGGAATTCGAATGTATTTACTTGGCCCAGAGATAGGCCTACTTTGGTCAACAATAATGGTGGATATAGACCTACACCAGGGAAAGGGCCTCAGCATAACTTTAATGTAAATACAATGGAAGGGAATGTTTCCAATGGTGAGAATGGTGCTGATAAATCAGTTACATCTAGACCAATCAATGGTACAAGCAGTTCTGATATTAATTTAAGAAGGAATGTCTCATATACTGAAATTGTTTTCCAGGAAGATGAGCATGGGGGTAGATTAGACAATTCTACCACCAGGGGGAATAATGAGTTTGTGAGAGAAGGAGTAGACACACATGCCATCCAAACCCCACCTGACCCTACAAATGTGAGCAGCATGAGGAAGCCAGATGAAGTTGTGGTCAGAAGAAAGGTCCCCCCCAGTAATAACAATACCCCTTTCCCTATAGCACAGAAGCAACAACAAGGGAGAACCAGATCGATGAGCAGGGGCAGACAGAAGAGGAAAGGTTCAGGAGGGGAACAACAAGGGCCTACCCTGAAAAGAATGTGGGAGAAGACGATTCGCTGATTGTGAATCTCTCCAAAAAAGTTCTGAATAAGTATGAGGAAGATGTTCTTAATAAGGGCCTTAGTTTTATACCCTCTAATAGGGGAAATGTTGCTGATTCCATCATTGACGTCAAAATGTTCGTTAGGAACATTCAACTGAAACTTGAATTTGGTAATATGCCTGATCGACAGGACATCAGCAAATTTAGAAGTAATAGTGTATACATCCCCCAGTTACATCCGGTTCTGGATGTTTACTCCAAGATTATAGAGAATGACATTCACAAGCATTTTGAAGAAACAAGGCATGTTAAGTATAAACAGAATTTAGGTTTTAATCATAGAATAGCACTAAATGACCTGAAGAATGATACGACTATTGTAATTAGACCAGCTGACAAAGGAGGCCCCATTGTCCTCATGGATTCTTTGGACTATAATAGAAGGATGGGAATGCTCTTAGGAGAGACCTCTTCATATTTAAAGATAGGTATGGATGTAGTTATAGATAGAACCTTACAAGTTTATTACATGCTTGATGAGCTGTTAGCTTCTGGTAGTATTCAGAAGGAACTTTATGACTATTTCAAGGTAAACAACCCATTAATCCCCATTATACAAGGTCTTCCCAAAGTTCATAAATCGGCAAGGGATCCACCCATGAGGCCGATTGTAGCTGGACAAGGTTGGGTGACTGAACCTTTCTCCATTTTTATTGAATATCACCTCAGACCCCTAGTTAATCAAAACAAGTTCATACTGAGAGACAGTAAGCAGTTTCTTTTGGACCTATATGATTATACGAAAACATTGGAGGACAATGTACACTACATCCTAGTAACACTAGATGTGGTTAGTTTGTTTACCATGATCCCCAATGATTTAGGTATACATTACGTACAGGAGTACATGAAAAAGCATTCTGAATTCTCTAATGTAAGAATAGACTTCTTTGCTTTACTTTTAGAAACTGTATTGTTGAATAATGTCTTCATGTTTGGAGACGACATCTTCTCACAAAGGGATGGTGTAGCAATGGGCACGTCCTGTGCCAACAGCTACGCCAATCTGGTCATGGCACAATGGGAAGAGTCCTTCCTATTTATTACACCCCAATTCCAGGAGTATGTTGGGTTCTACCGCAGGTTTGTTGATGACCTTTTCTTTATTTGGAAGGGTAACAGTGAGGAATTACTGCTTTTTGTCGAATGCATGAATAGTTCAACAAGATTTTTAAGTTTCACATTAAATTATTCAACAGAACGTATATCCTATTTGGATGTGAATATCAACAGGCTCAGCAATGGACTACTTAATACAAACGTCCATAGGAAGTTATGTTTCAGGAATACTATTCTACACAGGAGTAGTATGCACCCCAAATATGTATTCGATAATGTAATGAAGGGGCAGGTAATGAGGGCCTCTAGGTTGAATCCCACTAGTGAAGGCTATGAAGATGAACTTAAAGGTCTTAAGGCTAGATTTTCAAAAAGAGGTTATAATGAAAATACATTTGATAGGACAGTTGTAGATGTCCAAAGCCTAAGAGATACTAGAGCGAAACCGTATTATTCAGAACCTTTACCTACCTCAGCTCTGGATATCCAGTCGAATCCTATGAAGAATAGAATTTCCATGTTTTATACCAAAGACTCAGTGGGTTTGAAGCAGATATTTGAGAGGCACTGGGATTTATTGATGTTAGATAATGATATTAAGGAAATAGTGGGTCCTCGCCCGAGCATCACTTATAAGAACCAACCTAATTTAAGGAGAATTTTATGCAAGCCTAGGAACAGTCTGGCCAGAGAGACATCTACTACACAGTTGTCCAATACTACACCGTGTGGTAGATGCAACCAGTGCATGTTCATTAATGAAACAATAAGTTTCATTCATCCTACCACTCAATGGAGTTATAGTTTTCACACCAGGACATCCTGTAGTAGTTCAAACATCATTTACATGGCAACCTGTGAAGCATGCAAGGCGTTTTACGTTGGTAAAACCAACAGGTCTTTTAGAGAACGTATTAGGGAGCATGTTTACCAAATTAGGACAGCATCCGAGGTTAATGCCCTAGCTAAACATCATAAAGAGAAAGGCTCCAACCATACCTTCTCGTTTTGTCATCCAAAAGATCACTCCCAACAAGAGAGGAGGTGACATTATTAATTTCACCCTGGAGAATGAAACGAAATGGATAATTAGATTAAGAGCTGACCTATACCCAGGATTGAATGATAAAGTGCAGGTCAGACCTTTCCTTAGAAAGAGGAGATTGTTTGTACCCAAACAATAGATCTATCACACACCATTGTAGCACAGAAATGCCTTTCACTTCTCATTTCATCTTAGGTTTTTCCTTTTCATCCTTTCCTCTGTCCATGCCTCCTCCTCCTCCCTCCCGTTTCCTTTTCCCCTCCCCCTTCCTTCACTCCCCTTCTCCCCCCCTCCCCACCAGCTCCATGCACGTCAGTATGGATTCCCTTTCGTTTGTTTGGTGTTTTCACTCCTTTGCCCATTCCATCATTGATGCCTAACACTGTCTTTTTTCTTTTTTTTTCTTTTTTTCTTTTGTCTTTTTTCTTTTTCTCTTTTTTCCCTTTTTTCCTTTTTCCTCTTTTTTCCTTTGCTTTTCCTCCCTTCACACTCCCCCTCCACTAGCACCATGCACGCAGGTATAGAGCACCTCCTGTTTTGTGTTTGGTGTTTTCCATCCCTCTGCCTATTTTCCCATCTCATTTCCTCCCTTTCCCCCCTCACCCTGTCTTTTTATTCCTTGCCACTCCTTGCTATCCGCCCAGATTTCCTCCCATTGTCCAATTCCTGTTCCACCATTCCTAGCTGTGTATGCCCAGTTTTTAGGTAGTTTTTAGGTAGCACACATTGTGACCCGTGTATGGTCAATTACAGTAGTAATATTAAGCAAGATTCAACCATTTGTCAACACACGACTGGTTTTGCTTGTAAGATGTGTGGGTATGCGGTTGCAAGCGATTATGTCAGCTGCAACGCACGCGTACCGTAACATTCAACACACGGTAAGAGTGTAAGCTATGCCTGGATCGTTGGTAACGTATGCGTCCTTTTTTCCGATCTTATTCCAGGTGGTACTAGCCGAGCCTTTATAGATGTCAAGAAATTGGATTGTTATGCTTAGTTTTGCTGACACTATATGAACCAACCATATGTGTTTTAGATAGTTTTTAATAGGAAGTATATACACTTCTTGAAAAACCCTTTCAAGGAAACGCTTTTTATTATGTTAGTGTGTTATGTGTGTTAAATAGGTACGTTTTAATATTCATAAATATCGGATCGGAGTTGAGGTAACAACCTCAGAATCTGCTTTTAGCATGCGAGAACTCGAAGCACATTTCCCTTTAAGGGTAGGCTGACGTCATACCCTTGAGCGAGGCAGTACAGCGTGCTAGTAGTGCAGTGGATGCTGAAAGGAAGAAGCAGCTTCCTTTACAACGTTAGGAGTTTTTAATGTTTTTTAAGGGTAGGATGGTCAAGAATCAGTAAGTATAGGATTAATTTATTTATACTTACATACACACTGTTTAGTGTAGGTTAATTCGATTTAGGGATTAACTCTTGTTACATGTGTATATCAAGTGCCTTCATACTGTTTGTTTGTTGCCTTTATGAGGACAATGCTGCAGTTTCATTTGTATGTTTTTACGGATAGTTTGTCGCATTTTTACTGATGATTTGTTGTATTCATTTCTCCTTTTGTATTGCTGCTGCGAAGATGAAATGATGTTTTTACAAGAAGTTCATATAGGATGTTTTTAGGGATTATCTTTCTGCAAGTACGAAGCAGTTAATTCTGCATGAGTGCTATGTTGACAAAATTAATTGCCTTACATTTTGAATGTATGTGATGAGTTTTTAAACCAATAGGGTGAGGGTATATGTTATATATGTAACTGCTAGAATTTTTACTATTGTATAACAGTCTGAAGAAGCCGCATGGCGAAAGCGCTCACTGTGTATTAAAGGATTTATGCTCCACATTGCTAGAATTAGCGTGGTGTTTTTGGAAGTCTGGTTAGTTGGAGTGACTTTGTGAAGGGTTTCCTTTCACTAAACAATTTTGTTGGTGGCTACCATTGAAGTGTTTTATTCAAGGCCGTTTGACACCAGCACTATTGGCTGTCTGGATTATTTTCTATCTTATCTGCTGGTGTTACATCCTATGCTCAGGGGCTACATTTGACTTTTTTTAACTGAACATGAGTTTAATGTGTTAGAAAAAGGTCTGCGTTTATTCCTGTGGTGGACATGGACATTACAGAGATTATATTTGATAATAAAATGTTCACACGTAATCTTATGCTTAAAATTATGTTTGACAATGATTCTGATGAAAAAGCATTTAATTTTAGCAAGCCAAGTTTATTTGTACCTAAGCAAAATTCGTTAATTAATGCTTTTGAAAGAGTTTGTATAGAAGATGTATACAGAGTATATTATGAGCAAAAAAAGAAATGTAGTAGAAATAAATGGCATAATATGAGTAAAGAAGAGTCTGAAGCCCTGATACACCTCCAGACCGATCCTACAATAATGATACGGCCAGATGACAAAGGAGGGCAGATAGTTTTAATGGATAAAGAGGATTATGATGCTAAAATGAATGAATTGTTGAGTGACACCAAATTTTATCAAAATATTTCTCCTTTGCAGGTGAAGCAAATGGTGGAAAGAGTACATAAGGAACTTAAAAATTATAATAGTCTTTTGAAATATTTTATAATACAAAATCCCACTACACCTAACATTCAAGGACTTCCGAAAGTGCACAAGTGTAAAGAGACCCCCCCCCCCCTATGAGACCCATTGTAGCAGGGAGGGATTGGTGCACAGAATCTGTTTCCATCTTTATAGAAAAAAATCTTAAAGGTTTATCAGGGAAGTAAATCTATATTTTGAAAGACATGGAGCACTTCATTAGGGATTTTTATAAATTCATCAGGGAGGGGCATATGTCAGAATCAGTTATATTTGTTACACTTGATGTGGTGTCCCTCTTCACAGTTATTGCAAATGACTTTGGTATTAGTAGCATTACGAAATTATTAGACAAAGATGGAAGTTATACACAAAAAAGTACAAAGTTAATACAGATCCTTTTGAGATTAGTACTTGAAAACAATATTTTTCTGTTTAGGGACATGATATACTGGCAACAAAATGGTGTTGCGATGGGGACATCGTGCGCAAATAGTTATGTTAATGCAGTAATGTCAGTATGAGAAATAGAAAATGTGGAGAAGGGCCCTTATAAACATAATGTATTGTTTTTCAGGAGATTTGTGGATGATCTCTTCCTAATTTGGAAGGGGTTGGTGGAATATCTATTGGACTTTGTAGCATTTATAAATAAATCGACACCATTTCTTAAATTTACATTAAATTGGTCTTATACGGAAATCGACTTTCTTGATGTCAGTTTAAGGAAGTGAAAGAATGGAGAGATTAGTACTAGTATGTTTAGGAAGGAATGTCATGGCAACAAATTATTGAGTAAAGATAGTATGCATCCCAAATATGTGTTTAAAAATGTTGCACACAACCAGCTATACAGAGCGTCAAGACTTAATGTGAAACAGGATGACTTTAAACAACAAGTAGAAGTGATTGGGACAGAGCTGGTAGAAAGAAATTATGATCAGGGTGAGGTATTGAAGGATATGATGAAAATACAAGAACTAAGGAATACCAGAGCAAAACCATATTTTTCAGAACCTCTCCATGTTACTAGAGTGAATCAACAAAAGAATAAGTTAAGAATGTGTATGAGTTATTCTAGAGATGTAAGGAAATATATGGAAGTTATTAGTACACATTGGAATCTCCTGACTTCAGATAGGCGGTGGGTAGGTTTTTAGACTCGTATCCCCAATTTATGTTTAAAAATAAAAAAATCATTTAAAGAGAAGATTATGCACAAGAGAACAGTTTGATCAGGTTAATGACATAGGGACCAAACCATGCAAGAGCTGCCAATACTGTGAATTAATTAATATAGGGACAGAGTTTAAACACCAAGACACACAGGAGATATTTCACCTGAGGGTGAGTGCAACTTGCAGCACAACCCATGTAGTCTGTTTAGCTCTGTGCCAGTTAGGTAATGAATTTTATGTTGGTAAGACTGATGGGCAACTGAGAGATAGAATAAGGGAGCACATATATCACATTAAAAAGAAAAGTATGTTTAATGCCCTTGCAAAGTATGTCTCAGAGACAAATGAGAGACATAGCTTTACATTTATGGTTATAGGTAAATGTAAAGAAAATAATAGGGGAGGTGATATCAGATCCAGAACCGAAGATTTGGAAGCCAATTGGATCATTAGGTTGAGGGCTGATGTGGGACATGGCCTGAATGACCATGTTCCCCTAAATGACCATGTTCACCTAAGACCCATTTTAAAAAACAGACCATTACATAGGTGATTTTTAACCATTACAAGCTTTGTATAATTTTTGTATATGACTTTGTATTTTTGCATTAACTTTTTATATATATTTGTATGTATTTTAATATACAGGAATATATTTCAGTATTTTAACATTTTAGAAGGTATTTTCTTTTTAAGTTGTTAATTGATGGAGTCATGTGATATATAATGTTAGTTTAAAACAGGTGATTTGATAGCAGTATTGATACACCTGAAGAAGCATTTGTGAAAACGCTTGTGTACTGTGTCAATAAACAGCTGTAGTTAGTGAAAAAACTGGAGCCTTGTCTTTGCTATTGTTTTGCCATTGGATTTTTACTTTTTTATTGCAAAGGCACCTTGAGGTTGTTGTTTTTTTTCCTTTCAGTTGGGAATTATTGTTTTGGCATTCTGGATTTTTGAGAAGGCATTGCATATTATTTATCTGAATATTAAACTGCACACTTATCTAGGTTCATGGAGAATGGAATACAAGCATGGAAAATAACAGCTTTCCTCTTGGCAATTTAACTAGTGTAAGCTGACAACACAGATCACTTGTTTTGCTACCATTCAAGTAGCTCTACCTTCATGAGTGCAGTTCAGTTGTATGGGACACCACTTGAAGTTCAAGACTGTGAACATAATTATGTTTACAAGAGCAAAATAGTCAATTCCAAAAGCAGTGAAATGCAAGTCACTCAGCAGGCAATCAGTTTGTACACACTAATCTGTCTAGATTCCCAAAGATAAATAAATTGAAAAGTAATAAACGGGCAATTGGACACTTGCTCTGTTATACATTACAGCAGCCAGTAAGTGCTTTAGTAAAGTTTTCGCAGAAATGGATTTGTTTCCTTCATGTGCAAAGTAATTAAATTCATAGTACATATATTAAATACAAGTGTATTTTGATGCAACAGAATAATAATTAAAATGTATTTACAGTCTACTGTTACAATAGTTACAATATAACGTTGACACGAAATGTTAAAAGATAGAAGAAGATGTATGCTGGCAGTTTCCATTCCACTGTTGCTCATCGCAGATTTTTTTTCCCAGAAAGCAGTCATAATTGTAAGTTTTTCTCTTTTCAAATTTTTATAACAAAGGGATAGTCTTTAAAAGGAACTCACCCTTACAGGGTTCCCAGTGTCAGTTCAAGGAGCTTAACTGAGCTTGTAAAACTTAACATGTAATTGTAATCAGAGAGAAATATATAACAGCTCTCAGATTGCTGTATCAGATAATTCTCCCTTCCTCAAACCTATTGTGATCTAGGAATTAATGTCTGTCTGTATGTATATATATATATATATATATATATATATATATATATATATATATATATACACATACACATACACACACATGTACATTTGTGGGAAGGCTCACTTCTACAAAATATACATTTATAGGTAACCATGAGTTTTGCAGTTTACTATTTATTTATATTTTTGTGCTAATCACACTTAAAATTTTTGAAGTTGTAGGTTGTGTCTTAAAGTTCCATTATGACATATGGAGGAAATATTTAATGTTTTAATATATTGCTTTTTATGACATATACATCATGTTGTGTTCAATATACCACTGAAAAATATTAAAACATATATAATGTAGACATTTCATGTACTCGACCACCATTATCGCAAGTGCCTGCAACTGACCTTCGTAAACAGATATATTTTCTATAAAACCTCTACAGATGTTGGCAATCACTGGAAAAAAAATTAACTTGCTCATCTAGCGACAGAGATGAGACACTGCTTTGTTAATGGAAGCTCAGACAACAAGCTACACGATCCTTAGGCTTGTATTCATTCAATAAATGCCTACTGCAAAGTAAGCTCTGTAAACCATATAAAACTGTCTTGCATCTTTTGTTAAGCTGACTTTTTATGATAAGCTACGGCTGAAATGTAACCACTGCCAGATGTTAAAAATATTTGAGCAAGATGATGGAACAGATGATATTGAAGTTATCTGTGAGTATGTTTAAAGATGAAAGAAACAGGAAAAAAGGTGTGTACAGCTGCTTACGAGACAGACGGCAGAGTTGCAAAACTTCAGTATTTTCTCAGCTTATGGGTGATGTGACTGTTTCATAAAATGCTTCTTTATCACAGGTTTTAATATGGCCGGTATTTAATTTGCTGAATACATGAAGAGGTAAGAAATGTGAGGATAAGTTGAGAACAAAGAAAAAAGTTATTTTGTGTACAAAGCATGGAAAGATGTAGCAGGCACATATACAAGCACACACATACTCACTGTAGTACACATACAAGCACACACATATACTCACTGCATGGAAAGGTGCAGCAGACACATATACAAGCACACAGATACTCACTGTAGTACACATACAAGCACAAACATATACTCACTGCATGGAAAGGTGCAGCAGGCACATATACAAGCACACAGATACTCACTGTAGTACACATACAAGCACAAACATATGCTCACTGCATGGAAAGGTGCAGCAGGCACATATACAAGCACACATATACTCACTGTAGTACACATACAAGCACAAACATATGCTCACTGCATGGAAAGGTGCAGCAGGCACATATACAAGCACACATATACTCACTGTAGTACACATACAAGCACACACATATGCTCACTGTCAAAGCATGGAAAGGTGCAACAGGCACATATACAAGCACACATATACTCACTGTAGTACACATACAAGCACACACATACTCATTGTAGTCCATTTAATGATTTCATTCACACAATTTATTTATCAGTACATGGTACAAACTATATGTGATATACTGCAGATTTCACTAAATCACTTTAAAGGCAAACGAGTAATGTAGTGGAATCGAGCTTCAACTCACATACAAAACTATATTTAAGGACAGAAAATTAGATTACTTTAAAGTATCTACTCTTAACGTCCTAGCTCGGTATGTTATGTCACTCTCAAAGTTAAAACATTTAATTCAATAGCCTCCCATATCTACTAGTGCAGAGGTTATGTAGAGAAATTGACAGACATAAAGGCTACATAAGACAGGAAATATATTGAATACTTTGGACTGCAAAGTGCTTTAATACTCCCCAGAGTAAATGATGGAAGGAAAAGCTTTTAATAAATGACTGGATGTCTGACTAAGGCATGGGTAATCAAAAGAATATTCTGGTATTTTATATACCACAAGAGGAATATGCTTGGGTGAGGAACTATCTCCTGGCCAGAGACTGCCAACATTTAAGCACACATGTTTAAAGACTTTTAACAGGGAAAATATGTACTGCACTAGAAAGAACATTTACACAGTACAATGGCAGGTTTTCTGCAAATGATGACAATAAAATCTAAATTCTTCATCTGGAAGTCATCAAAACTAGCAAGACTGTTTCATGGAAAAGATAACTTACTAATTGCAAATAGGGTTGCCACCTTTTTCAGATGCCCGAAGGGGCACGTTCCTTACTGAAAAATTAGCTTTTATAGCACAAACTGAACTCTCACTGATATAAACACATTTTCAGTTTATTAACAAAATAAAGTGTAGTGTTGTTTTATACCACATCGAGGTATATAAGCAGCATCATTTTTTGCAACATGAAGACGAAATGAGAAACTTTCACCAAAAATATCACAAGTTGCTTTTTTTTAACAAAAGACACAGGTGCCAAAATAATAAATGTCTAATGTAAAATGAGAGGTATTAAACCTATTTGCAAATAATGCAACACAGACGCCCAAACGTCTGACAACATATTATTGGCCTCTTTGTTGAGTCAGTGGCAGATCGCTGGCAATGCTGTTATGCTGCTACTATAACTCTCCTGAGAACTGCTTCATCCTACCCACTCTGTAGTTCCTTAACTGAAAAAGCACATAAAAGTCAGTGAACATGCAAAACAGTCAGGAATCCAGCTTTAAGAAGTGATGCTGTATGCTGATACCACAAACAAACTGTAAAATAAAATAAATAAATAAATGCTGCAATGTAATAAAGTAATTCTTAATAAAACAGGAGAATGACAGAACTAGAGAAACATGTACTTCATTGGTAGCGAGTATAACGGAATCAAAATTTAAGGAAAGAGTCTTGGAATTTCTGGATCAAAGCTAAGCTTCGAAACAGAGCATGCTGGGAAAAAAAGTTTTTGAGAAAAAGGTTGATATACATGAAAAGGAGACTATAGACATGTTACACTTAGATTTAGCTAACCCTTTGAAATGGTACCACACAAAAGGATAGTGAACAAATGACACAGAGCTGGAGTGGGCCATGAGGTAGAACTGTGCTTAATAGAATGGTTACGCAGGATGACACAAAAAGCAATAGTAAATGCAGTCCTCTGAGATGAGAGGATAGCTGACAGTGGGGTATTATAGGGTAAGTTTGACATTTCTGTAGCTGATAGACTGCCTGCAGTAGAGGAAAAGGAGTGCAACAGGGTATTGCTGCTAAACTGTATGGTTCTGATGAGTAGAGGCTTACAATCTACACTCATGGGATTTTACCCCTTTACAATGTATTGAATATAACGTGTACATTTCCTGAAGGATGAATTGCATTATTAGTGGAAGATATCCTTTCCAAACATCTGAGCATGAGTTGCTAATAGTACCTTGTCAGTGTGATTTCACAACTACTGTAAAACACACATCTAACTGATTTTAGATGCTGCAATAAAATTATACAATTGTTTTTAACAATAGCTGTTATTACACCCTGACCATAATTAAGTTATAATTTGTGTACAAGGATAACAAATATAAGGTGAGAAGGTAAAGTGTCAAGAAAGCTGCAACCTTTGGTACTAAACCTGACAAATTAAAATACATATACTGCATTGTACTATACTTCTAACAGTGTTTTCAGTGCATGAACAAATATATGATGCCAAGGAAAAGTTGTGTGTTCAGTACATAACATTATATGATAATGAAGAAAGAAACAGTCTTTGTTCAGGACATAAAGGAATATAGCGTTTAAATCTTGGGGACAGGATACAGCTGGGGTTATCAATATAAGAGCTAAATTGGATGTTCATTTGTTTGTTTTTAATGAACAGTGCTTAGTGCTGCAATCATTCAAACAGCAGACCAAGTGACTAAATTAGTTTAAAGCTCAGATTAAACTGAACATTGTGAGGGCAATATAAAATAGGTGACTTGAAGAAATAAGGCATTTAAAATTAGCTAACCTTCAAATGGAAATAAAAAGGACTCAAAAGAGACAGATTTGATGGACCACTTACACAACATCTGATTCCCAATACAAAGAATGCCGGCAGGCAAATCTCATATCTTTGGAAACACCTACAGTCCCTCACCAGCAGATGAAAGGAAAGTCAGCACAGATTTCACTGTAGTGGTCTTATACAGCAGGAGAGAGGGAAGTTTTTGACAAAGTACAAGATGCTGAATTCGGCAGTTTGGGAAAACTGCTAGTGTCACCATCACCGATTCCCAAGAAACAATGTGTTGCAGAAGTCAAGTTTACAGAACACAATGGTACAAATGACTGCAGTGAAAACAGTTTGAGAGATAAGATGTTTTATACCAGACATGAACTTGGAATCAAAGTACTTTTTCAACATTTAGTACCCGACCCTTAATTATTTGCCTATTACCTAGAAACACTAAAATGTCACACCAGTGAAAAGAACTTTGACTGTTTTGAAACTAAGAGCAGCTAAAGTCTAAAGCTGGCTATTTTTTATTGGCTACCACTTGAGCAGACAAGTGCTTGTAAGTCTCTGAACTCTTTAATTTTACTAGTTTTTGAAAATATTTGAACTTTTTGACTGTTTTTATTTGGATTTATACTGTTTGGTATTAGTTACCGCACAATTTAAAACATTTTTTTCTGCGGATTAAATTGTTTATTTATTGATGCTATATAGCTTTAGACCCAGTAGGTTTATCATTTACCCTGTTTTGAACTGTATTATGGAACACTGCACCTTTATCCCTACACTGTTTGATAGTTAACAAACAGCAATTAGCAATTACTTTACTCAACCAATTGAATGGTTAGTGCTAATTGTATGAATGACATATTTAAACCAAACTTAATGGTTGGGAGTTAGTTCTGATGAAGTTCTGGGATGAATGAAAGTGGTCAACTTTGTTATTTATTTTGCTGCTTTATTAAAGTATTTTTTTGACTGAACCAGTTACCTGCTTCGGCTGACTATGACACTTTTTGCATTTCTTCAAAGCTGCATAATGAAAACAAGATAGATAAAGAACTGTTAGATTATTTATTGGTTAGAAACCCTAGGATACTGATAATTTATGAAGTTCTAAAAATTCATAAATCCATCACAAACCCTCCTATGAGACCCATTGTGTCAGGCAGAGGCTGGGTAACTGAACCAGCCTCTAAATACCTGGAGTCGAAACTCAAGCATTAACTTTGAAAACACAGGCAATACTTTAAGAGATACAAATGACTTTTTACAAAGTCTGTATGACTGGGCTGTGGATAGGAATCATACTAAATGCTATTTATTATAATATGCCATAACAATCTTTTTTCTTGGTACTTCTCCTTTAAATAGATTGACTTTTAATTGGCTACTGTATTTAAACCATGTACTAGCCTTTGTTAGTTGATTTATGTGCCTGAGGAAGCCCTCTGGGTGAAAGATTTTACTTGTGTATGTTGAAATTGCTTGGAATCATTAAAGGACTTCAGTTCAGAATGTGCACCTGGAAAAATTGTCTGGAATTATTAAATAATTTTAGCTCACTCTGGAATGGTTTCCAGTGGTTTCTTCTTTTTTCATTTTGATCTCAACTAATGTCTTATGGAATCTTTTCCGGGTTGAAAGAACTTTCATCCTTTTATGCTTATTCTTAATTAAACCAATTTCCTTTGGTATGCAGGTATCTATCCAGAGAGACTGCAAAGCTAGAAAGGACCCAGCAGTTTGACAAAAAACAAAATACTGGTTTAAAGACCTGTTGCTACCAAAACAGACTTGGAGCCCTAATTCTATAATCGCTCTCATATAACAATTCACATCTTGGTTCTGTTCCCTTAAAGAACCTTTCCTCTTGGATATCGCCTATCACCACAAGGTCAACAGCTTCATACACAGTAGATCCAAAGACACAATATTTGACCAACAAATAACACAATACACTGCAGGATAGATATTACACAGTGCTTACCATTTCTCAGGAATTAAATGCTGTTTCATAATAAGGAGAAGGACACACTAGCATTCTACAAAAATTATCTTGCCAGTTAAAGGGGCACCTAAACATTCATCCCTGGTGTAATCTGATTTGTCATTTTAGAAGTTGGAGATACCCCGTGAGGTGAAGTACTGTTAAGGAACATCTGGTCTCTTGACTTGCATGCCTTGTAATGCCTATGAATTGATGATTTACTTTCTCTGTCATTTTTGCAGGTCGTTTGAAAGCTCTTTTCGTTTACATTCCTCTCCATCTACCTTAGATCAATAGGTACCGCTCCCTTGCATTATTTTCCTTTCCTATGTTGTTTCCCCACTGTAGAGAGTATATCATAACAGAATGTATCATCAGTTTAGAGTACACCTTCACTTGCGCACTATGCTTTGAGCTTGCAGAAATGTGCTCAGGCTTCATTCACCTGCTTATTTCACTTTCTGTTCTGAGGGTCCTCATTCAAGTGCTTTACTTTTTCTGTGTTTGCCTCACTGTCTGTGGAATTGCCTATATGTCTGTTTGCAGACTTCTGTCTAGTACTGTTTTTTTGTCTGAGTTTTCTGTTAGTTCACCGTCAGTTTTCATGCTGACATATTTTACAGTTTTAGATTTCTATTGCTCTGTCAGTGGGAATTGTTTTTGATAGATAGGATTCTTTTTACTATCTGAGCATACAAAATGCCTGCCCTTTTTGTAGCTTCTATGACAACTTGCTCCTGTTTTGATTACAGGTCTGTATACGGGCATCACTACCTTGCTCGCAGAACCCCCCCCCTCTCCCCCCCAGTTCCTATATTGAACAAGGGTATAAAGCCACTGTTCTACCTTTTTATTATTACATTATCAGACTTCCACACTGTCTGTGGACACTTCCTCCTTCCATGTTTTCTAATTAGGAAAATATTTTCTTAATGTTACATCCTAAGTTGTATAAGATGTTATAGTTACAGGATATACCATCTTCCCAAGAACTGTCTGAATTTCTACATGTGCTAATGGGATACTCTTTTCTGTTACCATGAATGTTTAATACCTGCATGTCTAGGTTGTTATTAAATTTATGCTTGCACATCAGGGGACCCTTAACAAGGGAACTTTTGTTTGAAGAATTCAGGAAGGCTTGGACTTCCCTTGCAGCTAAAAATGCAGTAATCTACTAGCTTGGCTGTAACACAGTGACATAAGGCTGATTTGCTTATGATTGATGTTCAAACAACTTAAGTTAAACCATGACTTTCAGTTTTCATATTTGTCTGTCTGTAGCACAGAGCATAGCAGTGTCCCCTGTAACCCCAGATTTGTAGCACAGAAGGTGGTACATTTCTTAAGGCAGGTTCAAAACTAGACAATTCATTTTGATTCTTATTCACTAACGATGATTCTGCTAAAGTTGCAAACATTTGACTTTTAATTGCCTATCAACTTAGACTTGTGACTTTTACACTGTGTTTAAACCATGTACTAGCCTTTGTTAGTTGATTTATGTGGCTAAGGAAGCCCTCTGGGTGAAAGTTTTTACTTGCATATCTTGAAATTGCTTGAAATCATTAAAGGACTTCAGTTCACTCTGTGCACCTGGAAAAATTGTTTGGAATTATTAAATAATTTTAGCTCACTCCGCCCTGGTTTCCACTGATTATTTTTTTTTTCATTTTGGACTCCACTGGTGTATCACTGCCTGGGTGCTGGTTCACTCATCATTTGCTGACATTAGTTGAGATAACAGGAGATTTTCCTGACCACTGAGTAGCATCCTGCCCTCACCAAGAATGATACCGCAGTATAAAGAAAAAATGATCAATTTCAACAATTGGATAAGCTTCTGGTGTCATTCAAATGGGATCTAGCATCTGTCAGCCTGGGACGACATGCTCGACAAGCCTTATTGCTTCACAACATACGGCTTGCGCCTGTCACCCCTAGGCTTTTGAATACTGGCCAAGGCTCTTGCTGCTCCCATAGTGCCTTTTTTTAGGCAAGGCTCAAAAGTCAAACCCACCTCCGTAAACAGCACAAATAAAAAAATGACGGTTATGCTACTCAACGCCAGGAGTTTAAATCTCAAAATGCACGCACTCGAAGCACTCCTCAGTATGGAGAATGTCGACATCTGTGCAGTAACTGAAACCTGGTTCAAGGCTCCACAGAGCACACCAACACTACTGGACTACAACTCATACCACACATTTCGGCCACAGAACATGGACTGAAATACAAAAGGAGGGGGTGTATCCATATTCATCAAGGATACCTAAATTTCCAAGTTAGTGGTGCAGCATGATACCTCTGAGATCATCCATGTTCAACTAACATCGGGCAAATCTGCAATGCAAATTGTGGCCTGCTACAGATCACCCTCCATGACCCAAGACCACCACTCTGCCTTTCTGGAGACACTGGAAAACATGAAGGTCCTAGTGAACACCCTGATATTGGGCAATTTCAATTACCCTACCATTAACTGGGAAAACTACTCAAGTACAAACTCCCAGGTCCAGCGCTTCCTGGAATTTATCAACTCAAATGCCCTGGATCAGCTGGTTACCTCCCCTACCAGAGGTGAAAACATATTGGACCTGGTCATCACCAACATGGGCGACAGGTGTTCCGCACCAGAGGTCAACCCATCACTGGTTAGATCAGACCATAAACTAATCACTCTGGATGTCCACACCACACCACCACCCCAAACCATGGAAACCACAGTGAAAAACTTTTCTATAGCAAACTTCACCTTACTTAAGACAGAGGTGGTAAGTTTCACAGACCCCACGCTAAAGGATAACAGTGTCCAAGATGCAGGAACCTTTACAATTGCACTCTATGAGCACCTACAAGGATGCACGGATCATGCCATCCCTAGCAAAACCAAGACTCACTCCCCTAAGAGAAGGAAACCAGTCTGGTCTGGTGGACCCCTGCCATAAACAGGCTATACAATAGAAGGAGGATACTAGTTCAGAAAAAAAGCAAATCCCAAGAAGAAAAGACATCCCTGATCAGTATTAGTAAGAAACTAAGGTCTCTCATAAAATCATCCAAGGCTAACTTTGAAAGAAAAATAGCCAAGGATTTGAAAGATAACCACAAAGCTTTCTTTAGCTATGTCAAGAATCTAAGTGGCAACTCACAGATATGCTCTGAGCTAGAGCAAAATAGCACAAAATGTACTGAACCTACTGATATTGCCAACATCCTGACAGATAGATTCAGTGCAAACTTAACCCCCCCTCTCACCCCCAAAAGGGCCCACAACAATACCAGAAAAGTGTAGTGTGCCAGAAATCATAGACGCACAGGTGAAAACAGCCCTTTCAAAAGCCAAAAGCACAGCGTCAATGGGGCCAGATGGTGTCCCAGCCTGCGTCTTGCACGAACTACAGAATGAACTAACCCCCCCACCTAAACACACTGTTCAACCTCAGCCTCTCCACAGGCTATGTGCCCATAGAATGGTGCACAGCAACGGTTATTCCACTCCACAAAGGAGGGGGCCACAACTGACCCTGGTAACTATTGCCCCATAAGCCTGACTAGCCCGGTCTGCAAGGCTATGGAACGCATCATCATGGAACTCATTAACAAAGACATTGGGAATCTTCAAACACTTGACTCGACCCAGTTCAGTTTTGTTAAGGGCAAATCATGCGTACTAAAGCTAGATGACTTCTTCGAGACAGTCACCAAGGCCATAGATGAGGAGAAGGATTCACACAGCCTACCTTGACCTCACCAAGGCTTTTGACACCATTCCCCACTCAGGAATTATAGAAAAACTCACCAGCCTGAACATAAACCCCTACATCACGAGATGGGTTGCCAGCTGGCTTACAGACAGAACTCACACGGTAGAAATAGTGGGCTCCAGGTCCGACTCTAAACCAGTCATAAGTGGTGTCCCACAAGGCTCGGTCCTGGGACCCCTATTGTTCGGCATATACTTCTCAGAAGTACAGGCAAATAAAGGAGGACTATGGCTAACCAAGTATTCCAATGACTGCAAACTGGGAGCCATAATTGACTCTCCAGCTGACATGGACATTTTCTAAAAGGGCTTACTGAGACGGACACCTGGTGTCAAAGTCATGGTCTCAAGCTAAATGCCAAAAAATGCATAGTCATCCCATTTGGGAAAAACAAAGCACCTATGAATTACCACATAGGTGGCAGCCCCCTTAATACAGAAGAGGTAATAAGAGATCTGGGGACCCAGGTAGATAGTAATCTCTCCTTTGACAATCATATTGCCAAAGTAGTTAGGAAATCCTTCTATGTAGCCCATCTAATTACTAAAGGGTTCGCATCCAGAAATAAAGAGGTTATAGTGCCCCTCTACTCGTCACTCATCAGACCCATCATAGAGTACAATGACCCATTTGGGATGTACCTCACAAGACACTTCCAACAGCTGTAAAGACCACAACAGTACCTCACCAAGAGGATTACTGGCCTCAAACATATGTTCTATGCAGCCCGACTGGAAAAACTCTGGCTGTACTCAGTGGCATATCGCTTACTCAGAGGTGATCTCTGCCTGACTTACAAAGCCATGTCCAACTCAGAATTGATGGACATGCTCCACCTAAAGAAATCCAAGTCACTGCGAGCCACTCACTCTAGTGTGCTAAACCTCGCCACAACAATAAATAGAACATGCTGGAGGGATAGATTCCTGTCACAGAGACTCCCCATGCTTTGGAACAAAATTCCTAACTACATTAGGCAGAGCCTCTCACTAACACTCTTCAAGGGAAACCTTGATGAGTGGATGGGTAACAGAAAATACACCCCTGGGATCACTTCATTGGCTCTTCTTGACAGAGGCTCAGTTAATTAATCAATGGGGTGGCAAAAGCTGACACACTCTGGCTAGGCTTATAAATGCCCTTGGGCAGATAGCCTAGTACCTACCTATGAACCTATGAACCTATGAACTAATGCTACCTACTGCAAAGAGAGGGAAATCATTGGCCAAGGATACAAGACTCTTAGTGCTGTGTTAGTTTGGAATGAGATGTCTGATCTGTAGAATGGAGATGAAAGTTTTTTCACAAAAGCAAAAGAGCTACACATTTTTTGCATCTTTTTCAGTACCCCATTCATATGTAAGGTTTAGATTTGCTGTAATGGCATCATATCAAGTAGTGTTCTGACAGCACTGAGTTGCAGCCATAAGCAAACTTCCTTAGCCACAGTTCTGGGTTTGTTGCTTGTAGGTCTGAGAAGTATATCCCAAACTGGAGGAGGTCCCAGAAAATGTTCCCCTTGGCACATCACCATTTATCCTTTTGCTTTCTGAGGTAGCATCTGCTACCTTAATATGGATTATAGCTTTTAGCCAGTTTGCAATCCACCTTACCATGTAGAGATCTAAATATAGATATCTTAGTTTGTTGACAATATCAACATGGATAAAGGTGTTAAACGCCTTTGCCAGATGCCAAACAGGCTTTGTGGACTGAATGACCGCTATCCACATCCTCTCTTATTTTCTTGAAAAAAGAAATGACTAAGTTAAGCAGGCATGATATTCCTTTAACCAGACTGCTGAAGGTCCATGTGGGTGTGATTTTTGATGTTGCAGTTTATGAAGTCAAACATGATTTCCATAGCTATACAGATTAAATAGGTCATACTGACGGGTCTATGGTGGAGCCCAGTTTATACAATGGCATTACAACAGCTATTATCCATACCTCACGGTCATACCCATTGACTAAACTTAAGTTAAACAACTTCAAGGGAGGTTCTACAAGGGCATGCTTAGC